>NW_004524797.1:1320226-1323787 GCF_000260255.1 Octodon degus | reverse complement strand
GTCCTTTTTGGTTTCATATAAATTTTAGGATTATTTTCTCTAATTCTGTGAAAAATGCTGTTGGTATTTTGATTTGGATTGCTTTAAATCTGCATATCAGGGTTTGTTTGTTTGTTTTTTTTTTTTTAATGTATTTGGTACAGAACCTCACTATGCAGCTTGGACTCATAGTGATCTTCCTGTTTTCCACCTCCCCATCGCTGGGATCACAGGCGTGTGCTACCACACCCAGACTTAGTAAGCAGCTCAGTGAACCTGGAGGCAGGACAAGCATGGCATGTGGTGCCAGGGATTGAACCCCAGTCCCTGCGCTTGCCTACGTAAGCACGTAGTCTGCTGAGCTGTCTCACCAGCTCTGTACATCAGTTTTGAAAGTATGGCAGTTTGACAGTATTGCTTCTACCTATCCAGAAAAGGGAGCTATCTTTCCATATTAATGATCTTTTTAGTTTTACTTTATTTTTTACTTTTAAAAGAGAGTACAAAATAGTATGAAAACAGAAACATTACAAGAAATACAGAATTTCACTTATCAAAGTAATATGAATTTCACAGTATTTATTGTGGTACATAGTGTTGTCTTCCAACTGGTTGTTTGTATTACCCGATATAAGCATGCAAAATTGGAAGAAGAAAAAAAAGAAATACATAAGAAATTAAGAAGAGAAAAAGTACAAACATTTGAAAAAAGGAGAAAAAACAAATGAAGCATTAACTGCCCCTTTCCATAGACTAGCAGAAATCCACAGTACAGTTGTTCAGACCATCCTGCTTACATACATAGATGTATCTCTTTCTCTACTCCCACTCCTGTCCCTCTCCTTAAATCTGTAATACCTTCCATTTTAATAGGCTCCTTTTTCCCAGAATCTATTGTATCCTTCAGATTTTAATTTCCCTTTCGGGTTCTCACACTGAAGAGACCATGTGATGTTTGCACATGCAGGTCTGATTTATTCTACTTAAGAGAATGGTCTCTAGTTGCATCCATTTACTGAAAAAAAACCTCAAACTTATCCTGCTTTATAGATGAATAATACTCCATTGTGTAGAAATGCTGTCTTCTTTATCCATTCCTCAGTTGATGGACTTTTGGATTGTTTCCAAGATTTAGCTATGACAAATTGTGCTGCTATAAACGTGGATGCACATATATCACTGAGGTAAGATGTTTTCAGTTCTTCTGGAAAAATACCCAGGAGGGGAATGGCTGGGTTGAATGGGATCTCCAATCCTAGCTTTTGAAGGAATCTCCACACTGATTTTCATAATTGTTGTACCAATGTGCACTCCCACCAACAGTAGAGAAGTGTTCCTTTTCCCCCACAGCTTCTCCAGCATTTGCTATTGACTGACTTCTTTATGTTAGCCATTCTTTCTAGAGATGGAATTTCAGTGTTGTCTTAATCTGCATTTCTCAAATGACCAATGATGTTGATCATTTTTTCATATATTTACTTGCCATTTTTATTTCTTCATCTGAAATGTATATATTCATCTGAGATGTGCATTTTTGGATTAGGCCTTTGGATTTGGGGGGCCAAATTTTTTAATTCTTTATATATTCTAGATAGAAGGCGTCTGTTGGAGGGACAGTTGGCTATAATTTTTTCCCATTTTTGGGGTTTTCTTGTAGCTCTGTTGGAGATTTCTTTTGAAATACAGAAACTTTTTAAAAAGATAAGATCCCAGTTGTTGATTCTTTGAAGTATTTCCTGTGCAGTTTGGTTTTTGTTCATGAACTCTCTACCTACTATGTCTTTAAGATTTGTACTTATATTTTCCTCCAGATTCAATGTTTTTGCTTTAATGCTTAAATTTTTGATTCATCTTGACTATGGTTTAGTGCATGGTGATAAACATGAGTCTCATTTTAGCTTTTGTCATGTAGAAAGTCAGTTTTTTCAGCACCATTTATTAAATAGGTTATCTTTCTTCCAGTGAACATGTTTGGTGTTTTATCAAAGATAAAGTGGTTGAATGTGTTTGTAGTTGTGTCTAAATCTTCTAATCTGTTGCATTGATCCCCAGATGTGCCTTTATGACAGGACCATACTGATTTTATCACAGTAGCTTTACAGTATAATTTCAAGTCAGGGATTGTGATGACTCCTGCCTTTCCTTTGTTTCCCAGGATTCCTTTTGATATTCTGGGTTTCTTCTGGTTCCAGATGAATTTGAGGAAAGTTTTCTGTAGCTCTGTGAGGTACACTAATGGCATTTTAATTGGGATTGCATTGCATCTGTATAACAATTTTTGGAATATGGTCACTTTCACAGAGTTGGTTCTTTCCTATCCAAGAGCAAGGAATACCTTTCCATTTTCTCAAATCCACTTCAATTGTTTTTCTCAGAGTACCATAATTTTCACCATATAAATCCTTTAGTTCCTTTGTGAGATTGATTCCTAAGAATTTCTTTTTTTTTAGATGTTATTGTGAAAGGCATGGTTTCCCTAATTTCTATCTCAGTATGTTCGCTGTTTGTGTATTAAGAATTCTACTGATTTTTGGGTGTAAACTTTATATCCTGCTACATTACTGAATTTGGTTATTAAATCTACAAGACTCTTGATGGAGTTTTGGGAGTCCTCTATGAGGAGTATCATGTCGCCTGCAAATAATGGTAACTTTACTTCTTTTTTTCCAATTTCTATTCCTTTCCTTTCTCTTTCTTGTCTAATTACTCTAGCTAATGTTTCCAGAACTATATTAAATAGGAGTGCAGATAGTGGACATCCGTATGTTGTTTCTGATTTTAAAGTGAAGACTTTCAGTTTTTGCCCATTTAGTATGTTGTTGGCTATTGGTTTCTCACAGATGGCATTTATCAGGTTGAGTACAGATCATCTATTCCAATTTTTTGTAGAGCTTTTATCACAAATGAGTGCTAAACTTTGCTAGAAGCTTTTTCTGCATCTAATGAGATGATCATGTGGTTTTTGTTCTCAGCTCTATTGATGCAGTGTGTTACATTTATGGATTTGTGTATGTTGAACCTTCCCTGCATTCCTGGGATGAATCCCTCTTGGTCATGATATATAAAGTTCTTGATGATTTGCTGCATCCTTTTTGCTAGTATTTTATTTAAGATTTTTACATCTATATTCCTTAGAGAGATTGGCCTATAGTTCTGTTTTGGAATCTTTCTAGTTTTGGAATCAGAGTAATACTTGCCTTCAGGAAAGAGTTTGGAAGAATTACTTCCCTTTCAATTTTACTGAAGAGTTTTGAAAAGAATTGGCATATTAAATCTTCTCTAAATCTCTTGTAGAATTCAGCTGTGAATCCATCAGGACCTGGGCTTTTCTTTGTTAGTAGGTTTTATTGTTTTAATTAAATTTTCAATTTTGTTTCTTGTTATTGTGTTATTCAGAGTTGCATATCTTCTTGACTGAGCTTTGGCAATTCATATGTATCTAGGAAACTGTCAGTTTGCTTTGTTTTCCTTACTGTGAGAGTAAAGATTTTGGAAGCTGGTTTTGATGATCTGGGTTTCTATAAGGTCTGTAGTGAATTCATGTTTTCATTCCTTATTGCATGAATTTGGGTTTTCTCTTTC
>NW_004524797.1:1318358-1319152 GCF_000260255.1 Octodon degus | reverse complement strand
TTTTTTTTTTTTTCTGGTTTCCTGTGCCATGAAGAATTGTTTTTAATTCTTTGACTTTCAGTCTATGAATTTCCTTTTGAGTTAAATGTGATTCTTGTATACAGCATATTTTATACAAGATACTGCATTTTGTTACTTAATCCACTCTGCTAGTCTGTTTCTTTTGATTGGTGAATCGAGGACATTTACTTTAATGGTTATAACTGATATGAAATGCCTTATTTTTGTCATGTTATTTTCCTGCTATAGGTTCTATACATTTTAAGTCTTTTCAATTACTTACTCTGTTTGGTGGTTCCTTTCTGTTGTTCTTGAAGTTGTGGTTGTTTCTGTTTCTTTCTAGAATATCTGTTAGTACTCTTTGTAGGGTTGATTTGGTTGTCATAAATTCCTTCAGTTGTCCTTTGTCATAGAAGGATCTTATCTCACCATTGAATTTGATAGATAGTTTTGCAGGGTACATCAATCTGGGTTAGAAGTTATTTTCTTTCAGGACCTGAAATATTTCACTCCAAGCTCTTCTTGATTTGATGATTTGTGTTGAGAAATCTGACATGATTCTTATGGGCTTTCCCTTTACATGTTTGATTTATTAATTGATATTATTTTATTTAGAATTTTTGTATCTTCTTAACTCAGCTTTGGTAACTCATTAACTCATCTGTATCTAGTACTCTGTCCATTTCTTGTGCCTTTTCCATCTTATTAGAATGCAAGTTCTTCACATAGGTATAGATGAATTTCTCAATTTCTTCAGGGTTCATTGTGATTATCATTCTTAATTGTGTGAATCT
>NW_004524797.1:1315776-1317568 GCF_000260255.1 Octodon degus | reverse complement strand
AAGTTCTTGTGGTTTCATTTGCCATTGATTTCCAATTTCATTGCACTATGGTCTGATAGTAGTCCTGGCATAATTTCAATTCCTTTGCACTTACTTAAGCATATTCTATAAGCTAGTATGTAGTTTATTTTGGAGACTATCCCATGTGGAACACTCTGTAGAAATCTACTAAATCCATTCATTCAAAAGTTTGGTTGAGTTCTAATATTTCATTGTAGATTTTTTTTAATCTAGTGGATCTGTCTTTTTGTGACAGTAGGATATTGTCATCCCCTAATACAATTGCATTAGTGCTTATTTGATTTTTCATGCCTATTAATATTGGTTTTATACAGTTGGGTGCACTAGTATTTTTGCATATATGTATTTGTGATTGTTATCTCTTCTTCAAGTACTGTTCCTTTACAAGGATATAGTGACCTTCTATGTCTCAATCAGTCTTGGCTTGAAATTCACTTTATCTGAAAACAGAAGAGCTACTCCAGCTTTTTCCTGAGTTCCTGTTGAAATATCATTTTCCATCCTTTGACTTTGAGTCTATGAATTTCTTTTTGAATTAAATATGCTTCTTATATGTAGCATATTGTTGGATCTTGCTTCTTTTTTTCCATAATTTTATTGAGAAATAAATAGCAATGAGACAGTTTCAAATCAAATTGATAGGATAGTTCCAATAATTAACACATTGTATACTGTCTTCCTAGTGGTTATTTGTTGTACAAGATGCAGACATGATATCCTATTTACAAATACTATTAGAACAAATCCCTCTATTCAATGAATTAAGAGAATGTAGTTATATATCTATCGTAACCATTTTGAATACACAAATACAAAATGGTCATTCATCTGTATCCCCTTTTTTTGTTTAGTTCTGTAATTTGAATACTATAGGTGTGTTAACTCAGCAAAATATTCTAAAAGAGTCCAGTAGTCCATAATAGTACTGGGTCTTCTGCTTGCCCGGCAATGTCAGAAATTGTTGACCTGAGTGCCCTACAGCTCAACATAACAACATGGCTTTACTTCTTATACTTCGTTTTTATACTTTTCTGCTGGATGGTTAAGACCACGATAAAGCAAGACCTATGTAACAAGAACTGTAGCTTTTGGATCTGATAAGGTCAGTGAAATCCCCTCAGGATTTATCCTGAGACCCTGTACCTTAGACTGTAGATTGGATCTTGCTTCTCAGTCCATGCTACCAGTCTGTGTCTTTTGGTTGGTGAATTGAGACCATTAGCATTGATGGTTATAACTGATCTGTATTGAGTTATCCTTGTCATATTATTTTCCTGTTGTTGGCTCTCCCTCCACCCCCTTTAATTGTTTGCCTTGCCTGGTGGATTTGCTCTGTTGGGGTTTATGGAATTATAATCCTTCTTATCTCTTTCTAGAATATTCTTCAAAATACTTTGGAGAGCTGTTTTCATGGTCATAAATTTGCTCAGATGATCTTTGTCATGGAAGTATTTTATATCTCCATAAGTTTTGAAAGATAGTTTAGCAGGGTACACAATCTGGGTTGAAGATTGTTTTCTTTTACAGTTTGAAATACTTTACTCCAAGCTCTCCTTGACTTGAGGGTTTGTATTGAGAGTTCATCTCTGATTCTGATGGCCTTTCTTTTATAGATGATTTCTTTCTTTTCTCCGACAGCTTATAAGATTCTATTCTTGTGTTATATTTCTGGAAGCTTTAGTATGGTATGCCTGGCTGCACATTTTTGTAAAAATCATAGTTAATTGGAGTTCTATATCCCTTGTTCATCTCTACATAAAATTGTTTTTCC
>NW_004524797.1:1314286-1315561 GCF_000260255.1 Octodon degus | reverse complement strand
GATCCTGTCATCACATTGGCTTATCCTTCTGGGGGTACTTTCAATGTCATTTTTATTCTCCTGGATATCTTCTTGAATCTGCCTTATTGGTTCCATTTATTCCCTATGCTGACAATTCATAGCGTCCATCATTTTTTAAATCTCCTCTATTTTTTTATCTGTGTCTGCTCTAGAGTCACTAAACATGATTTTCATTTTGGACACATTTCTGCAGTTATCTGAGAAATTATTTTTATTTGACTTTTTTTCTATCATCTCATTCAGTGGTTTTGCTGTTACTACTTCAGAGAGATCAGATTGGTGACTTTCAAATTGTCCCATCTCACCGTGCCCAGGTTTACCTTTGATAAACTGGATACGTAGGTTTACATCTTGTTTAAGTGTCTGATCATTTTCTTAGTTTAATTCCTTGGGTGATGCATGTAAATTGCATGTGGTATGTTGCTTTATTGCAAGTATTTAGAACCCATCCTAAATGACTACTTTTCCAAGTTATCTTCCAATGATTCTTGGGGTTTTCAGCACATTATACTGTCCTACCTCTTCAATTTGTTGGAGATGAAGAGTTGCTGTTTGCTTAGCCCAACCCCTCCATTTTTTCACTCTGGCGGTCTTTTCTGTGATGCTTAGTCAATCTCAGTCTCGAAATACCATGAAGAGTAACTGTTTAAAATAGTTATGTCAGTTTTGGTTAACATGGTACCATCAGCAATAACAATAGCATCAAACACAGCCTAGAAAATGACAAACCATTAACTTACCACCTTTAACGGTGTGAACTAGATTTGTGGTTATATAACAAAATCTGAAGCAAATCTGAAAATTATATGCAATATATGAGTTCTTTCTATGTCAATTTTTCCCTCAAGAGTTAAAATTTAAAAGGGATTAAAGAGAAAATAGAGAAGTAAAAGAAGAGGAACAGAGTATAAGTAAGGCTGGAGGACACAGGGAAATCACAGTAACTTTGAGAAACTGGTGCAGAGGCCTGCAGGCAAGAAGAGAGGAAGAGATAAAAAGAAGAACAGAACAGAGACTAAAAACTATGTTCATATTCATAAGAACAAGATCAAGCAATGAAGGAGGAAAAAATAAACAAAACAAAATAACAACAAATAAATGAGAGTCAGCCAAATAGCTTAGCAGATTAAAGCACCTGCAAGCAGGTACAAGGGCCTGGGGTTCAATCCCCAGGCCTGCCATGCTGGCCCGCCCCTGGAATGCACTGAGTTGGCAATTGAGACTGGGCATGGTGGTGTGTACCTGTAATCCCAG
>NW_004524797.1:1238201-1314155 GCF_000260255.1 Octodon degus | reverse complement strand
AGATTTATCTCAGCTGTCACTAGTAGACAATGTGTAGAGACAAAACCCCAATCCATGTTTATTTATCTTAGCAAGCCAATCATAGTTTTTGGCAAAGTAGTGGATAAGCTCAGTGAGCCTGCACCTTCTGGTCCAGACCAGACTCATTTGGCCTATAGCCATCAGTGCACCTTCCTTAGGCCCAGCTGGGAGCCACTAGATGAAGCTAGCAGCCACACTGAATTCTGAGCTCTGTTTGCCCCTCTCCAAGTTGGTTCTTGGCCAATCACTCTTTCCTTTGTGACAACTGAGCCCTCTGCACTTACCACCTACTATTGCAGTCCTTCATGTCCACTGCTCCCTTCCACTGCTGTGTCTCTCCATGGAGGTCTCTCAAGTCACCAGTAGTCACTGTGTGCCCACAAATTTGAATCACTCCTCTCACATAGTGAGTACTATCTCAAAGAGAAAGTGCCTCTGGCTACCTCCTTCTTTGTTAAAGTTCTCTCTGCACTTTCTCTGTGAACTCCAATGCATACTTTAGATCTTTTCTGGGTCCAGGGGACCCACTTCCCTCCTTCTTGTCTTCCTCACACTTCTATATTCTAAAGCCTGGACAGCAACTCTCCAAGAGGCTCTTTCTCTGCTGTTTACCACTCTGCCATCTTGCTGACACCTCCCATTTTCTGATGCCTTCTTTGGTCTCCTTTTTCAGAGTATTACATTTTTCAATGTAGAGGTCTTTCTGAGAAGTTTCTGTTCATTTCAATTGCTTATTAGGGTTATTCCTAAGTATTTAAGTTTTCTTGATGTGATTGTGAACAGTATTGTTTTCCTAATTTCTTTCTCAGTTAATTATTGTTAATTAAACAGAAACTACTTTTTTGTGTTGATTTTGTATCTTGATACTCTGTTGAATTTACTAGTTCTAGGTGTATTGGGTAAAAAATTTTGGGTCTTTAGTGTCATGTTTTCTGAAGATATTGACAATTTTCCCTGTTCTTTTCCTCTACATATCTCTTTTTTTTCTTTTCTCTTTTTTGATTGCTTTGGCTCATTTTTTAAGAATTATATCAAATAAGATTAGAGACAGTGGCTTTTTTTATTTGTCCCTTAATTGAAAAGAAAAGCTTTCAGCTTTTCCTGACTTAATATGATGTTGGTAATAGAAATATATATATTGTGGGTTTTAGCACGTTGGGATAAGATCCTTCTATACCTATTTTCTTCAGGATTTTTATCATGAATAGATATTGGATTTTGCCAAAAGCTTTTTCTTTGCCTATTGAAATGATTATGTGATTTTTGTCCTTGCTTCTGTTTACATGATATGTTATAGTCATTGATTTGCATATGTTAAACTATCCTTTTATCCCTGAGATTAACCATGATGATGATCTTTTGAATAATTTGTTGCATTCTGTTTGCCAGAATGTTGTTGAGGATCTTTGCATCTATGTTCATTGAAGAGCTTGACCTGGTTCTCTGTTTTGGTTGGATCCTTGTCTGGTTTTGGAATCAGGGTAATGCTAGCTTCCAGGAATGACTTTGTGAGTATTACTTCCCTTTCAAATTCATTAGAATTTGAAGAGACTTGTAATAGATCTTCCCTGAAGTTCTTGTAGAATTCAGCAATAAATCAACCTAGCTTTATTTAAGGTTTTATATCTTTTTGATTCACTTTTGGTAATTCATGTGTACCTTAGGAATCTATCCATTTCTTCTGAATTCTCCAGTTATTACTTTTGTTTTGTTTTGAGATAGGATGATAGGATCTTACTATATACTTCAGTCTGGCCTTTAACTCACTATCTATTCCAGGCTGATCCTCCAGCTTTGCCTTCCCACATGCTGAGATTATTCATATGCACCTACCACTCCCAGCTAATGAAGGCAACACCCCCAGAGGAAACTTATAGGTTTTCAAAGTAATTACTAATAATCTTCTAGATTTCAGTGGTATCCATTGTTTTCTTTTTTGTTGTTGTTGTTTTGTTTGGTTTTTTTAAGGAAATAGAAATTTTTAATAGGCTAATAATAAATAACAATAATGAATTAGTAGTAAAGTCTCCCAACAATGAAAAGTCCAGTTCTGGGCAATTTTAAAGGACCCACACAGATTTTTTTTTTTTTTTGGTCCTTTTGGTTATTGTTGATTTTGCTGTTTTTACTATTGAATTGTGAGAGTTGTGTATTCTGCATGTAAGTCCTTCATCGGATGGGTGATTTCCAGCTGTCTCCTAATGTATGACTTTCAGTGGTATCCATTGTGATTTTACATTTTTTATTTCTAGCTGCATTGATTTGGGTCTTTTCTTTCTTTTGTGGGGGTAAGATTGGCTATTTTTGTTTATTCTTTCAGGAAATCATTTCTTTGATTCATTGAATCTTTGTATGTATTTTTTAGTTTTATTTTATTTATTTATTTATTTTATTTCTAGGGCATCAATCCACTCTTTTATTTTATCCTTACAGAATGCAAAATAGTGATAGAAAAAAAAACATTAAAAATGATACAATATTTCACTAAACACAGTGATAAGAATTCAACAATGATAAAAGGACAAATGAAAGAAAGGAAAAATATATACATAGGTATATATGCAGAATAGTTTAGATAATTATATTATTGAATCTTTATATTTATTTCGCCTCTATTTCATTAATTTCTTCTCTCATAATTTTACATTCTTTCCTTGTGCTACCTTTGAATTTAGATTTTTTTTCTTGTCTCCCTAGGACCTTGCAGTATATCACTAGGTTATTTATTTGTGCTCACTCTGTTTCTATGATCTGGGCATTCATAGCTACAAACTTTCCCCTTAGGACTTCTTTCTTTATGTCCTGTAAGTTCTGGTATGTTTTGCTGGAATTATCATTTGATTCGAGGAACTGCCGAATTTCTTCCTTAATTTCTTCTGTGACACATCCATTATTCAAAAGGTGATTATTTAATTTCCTTTTAAGAGTATTGTTAAATGCCTGGAAATTAAACATTATTTTTATTGCTATTGATTTCTAGTTTCATTGCATTGTGACTTGAAAATATGCATAATTTTGATTATTTGACATTTAATTAGCATATTTTATGGGCTAGGATGTGGTCTATTTTGGAGAAAGTTCCATATGTTGCTGAGAATAATGTATATCCTGTTAGGTGCAACACTCTGTAGATATCTATTAAGTTCATTTGTTCAAAGATTTGGTTCAAGTATGATTTTTTTTGTTGTTGACTGTTTGTTTAGTAGATCTAATTTTGGTGGTGAGGTACTGAGGTCCCCTATTATAATTGTATCAATCCTTATCTGATTTTTATATCTATTAGTGTTTGTTTTATGAAGTTGAGTGCACTGTGGTTTGGTGTATATATCTTTATAATTGTTTCCTCTTCTTGTTGAATAGTTCCATTAACCATTATGTAATGTCCTTCTTTTCCTGTTTTGATCAGCTTTGGCTTGAAGTGCACTTTAATATGGAAATAGACTACCTACTCCTGCTTGTTTTATGGTATTTGTTGCATGGAATATTTTTGTTCAGCCTTTTATTTTAGTCATGAAATTGGGGGGGTTAAATGTGTTTCTCATATAAAGTATATCATTGGATTTATTTCTTGATCCATTCTACTAGACTGTCTTTTTCTTGGGGAATTAAGACTACTCAGATTGACAGTTATTAATAAAAGATATTGACTTATTCCCCTCCATGCTTTATTTTCCTGTTGCTGATTTTTTTAATGTATTTAGTACATTGTCTGGACTCATAGTGATCCTCCAGTTTTCAACCTCCTAAGCACTGGAATTCCAGGAGTGCATCTCAGTCACTATCTCAGTGCACCCTAGGGGTGGAGCCAGCATGGCATGCCAGGAATTGAACCCTGGTCTCTTCATCTACCTAAGCAAGCACTTTAATCCACTGAGCTATCTGGCCAGCCTCAGCTTATTTCCTTTTCTTTTTCTCCTTCTGCATTAATATTTACCCTGCCTGGTATATTCATTTTATTACACTGCTTGTCACTACTGGCTTCATTTTCTCTTTCAAGGATACCTTTGAAAAATTTTTGAAGTGTTGGCTTGGTGGTAACACATGTATTAAGCTGCTGTTTGTCATGGAATGACCCTATTTCTTCATCCATTTTGAAAGATAGTTTTGTAGGATATAATAGTCTGATTTGAAAGTTGTTTTCTTTTACGGATTGAAATACTTCATTCCAGGCTCTCATTCATGACCCTTAAGATTTGTGTTGAGGAGTATGCTATAATTCTAATGGACGTACTTTATAAGTGATTTGTTACTTTCCTCTAATAGCTTTTAAAACTCTGATCTTGTTTTGGACTTCTGGGAATTTTCCTATGTGCTGTGCAGCATTTCTTTCCTGTTTGTGTCTACTTGGGGTGCCATATGCCTAACTTATCTCTATGTTTAAGTTTTCCCCATGTTTGGAAAGTTTTACGTTATTTTTTCTGTAAATAGGTAGGTTTCTAATGGCGGTTTTGCAGTCTTCTGATTTTTTACTAATTCTAGTTAATCCTAGATTAGTCTTCTTTGCCTCAGCTAGCAGTTGTGGGATCCTTTTTTCATATTCTCGTTTTCAAGGTATCTGAGTAATTGGTCACTAACATCAGCCTTGTATTCTGCTCTGACCCTCTGTCTTTACATTCTTCTGCTGCTCATACTTTTAGAAATCTTAAACTCATGGATCGCTACTTGGTACCTTTTCCTGAACTCATATTCACTGCTAAAATTTTCATTCATGTCTTGTACTATTTTGTCTTATCTAGTTTTTTATTAGTGTCCTCTGTAAGCTCACAGATTGTTTTATTATTAATGTCCATTTTCTGTTTGGTTATATCTCATTTAAGCTTATTAAGCACATTATCGATCTAGTTCTTAATCTCCTCTTTTATGATTTCAAAAGAAAGCCCAAACTCCAAAAATCTAAGGAAGAGAAAAAAAGGTCTCTTGTATCTTTATTTACTAAATGTTTTCTTTCCAGGGTCTGCAAGCTTGGACCCCAGCAAGTTCTAATTTTCTCCACCTCCCTTTACAGCCTGTGGATTTGGGGCTACTTCCCTGTTCCAGAGACCCCTCTGTTCATATACCTCAGTTGTGGCAAACATCTAAGTGAAAGTGTGTTCTTGATAGATGGGCAAAACAATCAAACTACTGATCTCTGCTGCATGGAGGCAGTAGAGTGGAGTCACAAGCAGACCGATGGACTTAATGCCAACATTTTCAGGACGAGCTGCTTCTGCAAGCCACACTTGATGGGCCTGGCTTCTCACAATGGAGAGTGGGGCCATGTCCTTCCTGACTGAGACTGAATTTCTAGTGGGTGTCTGTCTGGCACACACCCTCTCTGTGTCTGGCTCTTGTGGCTGTCTTTCACCTAGTCACTGTGGTAGGGTAATGCTGGAGATCCCGAAATGAAGTTGGTCTCCTGTTCTGTGGCTAAGTCTTTTTTTTCCCATAATTTTACTGAGAAACAAATAGCAATGAGACAGTTTCAAACCAAATTGGTAGGACAGTTTCAATAATTAACACATTGCATACATTCTCCCTAGTGGTTAATTGCTGTACAAGATACAGACTTGATATCCTATTTACAAACACCATTAGAACAAATCCCTCTATTCATTAAGAGAATGTAACTATATATCTATCCTAACCACTTTGAATACACAGGTACAAAATGGACATTCATCTGTATCCCCTTTTTTTGTTAAGTTCCATCATTTAAATATTATAGGTGTGTAAACTCAGCAAAATATTCTAAAAGAGTTCAGTAGTCCATAATAGTATTGGGTCTTCCGCTTCACTGGCAACGTCAGAAATTGTTGACCTGAGTCCCCTACAGCTCAACATTAACGCCATGGCTTTACTTTTTATACTTCATTTTTATACTTTTCTGCTGGATGGTTAAGAAGACCAAGGTAGAAAAAATCATGACAAATAAGTACTCAGACGAAGGTCTGCTCTCTAGAATTTATAAAGAATTAAAAAACACTAGGGCCCCAAAATTTAAAGACCCAATCCAGAAATGGGCATCTGAGATGAACACATGCTTCTCAGAGGATGAAATTAAAGAAGCGAATAAATATATGAAAAAATGCTCCACATCACTAGCCATCTGCGAAATGCAAATTAAAACAACATTGAGATATCATCTCACACTAGAAAGAATGACTATCATAAAGAAATCACCCAACAACAAATGTTGGAGAGGCTGTGAGGGAAAAAGGAACACTTCTCCACTGCTGGTGGGAATGTAGACTGGTGCAACCATTATGGAAATCAGTGTGAAGACTCCTTGGAAAATTTGGACTGGAAATCCCATTTAAACCAGCTATTCCTCTACTGGGAATTTTTCCAGAGTTTCTGAAAACATCATATCATAGGGATATATGTGTGCCTATGTTTATAGCAGCACAATTTGTGACAGCCAAATCTTGGAAACAACCAAGATGCCCATCTCCTGAGGAATGGTTGAAAAGATGTGGTATTTTTACACAATGGAGTTTACTCAGCTATAAAGAATGATAAACTCGAAGGCTTTATATTGATGTAGCTAAGTCTTAAGCGGTATTTTGTTCCCAAAGGACTCTTGGTTAGACCCTCCCCGAGATGGCAGTCACTGCACTGAACTTCTCTAAGTTTAGTTTGCTGTGGAGGTAGTCACTGCCAGAGTAAATTGCCATGCTGGTTTTGTAATTTACGATAGCTGTTCTCTTTTCTTGATTTCTCCCTGGAGCTGCCACCCCTCTGTGGTTTACCTTCTATCCCAGAGTATTGGCTTCATTTCTAATCAGATGTGTTGTTTGGTCAGTGCCTCTGCTGTCCTGTGCTGAGGGGAAGCAAAATGCAGAGTGGGCTCAAATCAGCAGATGGCCAAGCCAAGCAATGAAATCCACAAGCCTTGAATTTTTTCCTTTTTTATGGCAGAATAGTATTCCATATTGTATGTGTGCGACTTTTCTTTAGCCATTCATGTTATTGGGCATATATCCTGTTTCAAAGATTGAGCTGTTGTGGGTTGTATTGCTTTTTGGTAATTTTTAGAGAGAACTCCCATGTAATTGCTACCCAGGTCAAGGAAAATATATTAACCACAAGCCTGAACCCAGGGCTTTTGTGCTCTATCCCAGATAGACCCGATCATGTGTATCAACCATTCTCCTGGCTTTCTTCATTGTACAAATGTCTGCTATTGAACTTTATGTAAAACAAGCCATGTAATGTATATGCTTTGTGGCTTTTCTTCCTTCCTATGTAATGTTAATGATATTCATTGATGTAGGCATGATTTCATTTCTAGTGTTCCATAGTAATTCCCTGCAGGAACATAACAACTCCCCCATTCTACCCTCGTGTACATTTGGATTCCTTGGTTTAAAGCTACTCTACATTTGCTGCTATGAACATTATTGTACTTTGAATTCCCTTTTCTGTACTACTGCAAGTGTTCTGCTCTGTCCAGCTGCTTCTTGTAGTATCTTCAGATTGGATTAGTCATTCTGGTAATTATCAATTCACCCTCAAATAGCTGCCCTTCTACACTCGGCTAGTTTTTGTAGTCTGTTTTTGTTTGCCATGAGACCACAGTAGGGCAAAAACACAGATGAAAGTTAAAGTTTTTCTCTTTTTACTCATGGTTAGTTTACAGTTTTGTTGCTCTGTCTTCAGTTATTGGTGAGGGTAAGTGTTCATATGAGATTTTTGTAGCCATAATGATAGTTAATATACTTTATGAGATTTGGAAAGGCTCATTTAAATACAGCTTCCAGTATTGCCAGATACCTTGAAATCCTATAAATGGGTGTTTTTAATAAACAGAAATCCTTTATTTTAATGGCCTTTACCCCAAGACCATGAAGGTATTTTCCTACTTTCTCTTTTAGAAGCTTTATTATTTTACCTTTCATGTTTAGATCTATAGCCAACCTGGAGTTTATTTTCTATATGGTGGGAGATAGGGATCAAAATTCCTTTTCTTTTTTTCTTTCTCATGGGAATTATCTAATTGACTCAGGATCATTTATTGAACAGTCCATCTTTTCCCACAGAGTACTGTCATATCACCTTTGTCATCCATCAAGGAACTGTATATATTTTGTTCTGTTCATTTCTCTTCCATTTGTTTATATTTTGCCCAAGCATCTTAACTTTCCCTAGCTTTATAATGAGTCTGGGTAAGTAGTGCATGTGGGTCCTTCACCTTAGTTCTTCTGGAGATTATGTGCCTTGGGTGTTCTTGTTTCTTTTTGATTCTGCATACATACAAATCAGGTTGTCAATTAGTGTGTCATATAGACAAACCTGTTCTGGATTCTATTACAATTTTGCAGAAACTCTAGATCAATTTTTGGGAAAACTGACATCTTAGGGGAATAGTTAGTCATCCATTCCATGAATAGTATACATCCTTGCATTCACTTGGCTCTTCTTTAATTGCTCCCCAAAATATTTTATAATATTCTGGGTAAAATTCTTCCACGTACACTGATTTATTTCTGTATATTTATGTGTTGTGATGGGTATCCCATGTACACTTGCCCTTGGGCACACACTAAGGATGGAGTGTCTGAGTCATGTGCGAGCATATGCTCAGCATTTGCAGACGCTGCCAAGCATCTTTTTAAGGTGGTTACACCAATTCACACACCCACCGGCAGTGAGCATATCCTTCCAAGGTTCACATGCCCATCATTTGGTGTTGTCAGTTTTTAAATTTAGCCAGTCTAGTGGGTGTGCAATGGTATCTTGTTTTAGTTTTAACTTGCACCTCTTTGATAACTGGTGAAGTCAGCCATGTTTTTATGTCTTTATTGGTCATTTTGATCACCTCTTTTGTCATGCTTATTGATGTCTTTTGCCCAGTTTTTCTACTGGATTCTCAGTCTGCTTCTTGTTAATTTATAGTTTTTATTCTTTGTTTTTTCCACTCAAGAATGGGCGTGGGGGCTGGGGAGATGGCTCAGTAGAATAAGCACTTGCCTGGCAAGTGCAAGGGTCTGAGTTCAATCCCCGGTTCCAAAAAAAAAAAAAAGAAAGAAAGAAAGAAAGAAAGAAAGAAAGAAAGAAAGAAAGAATAGGCCTATAGGGCTGGCCAAATAGCTCAGAGGATTAAAGTGTCTGCAGGCAGGCACAGGGGCCAGGGGTTCGATCCCCAGGCCTGCTGTGCTGGCCCTGCCCCCAGGGCACTCTGCGACAGCAATTGAGACTGGGTGTGGTGGCTTGAGCCTGAAATCCCAGCTCAGGAGACTGTAAACAGGCAGATCACTACAAGTTGGATCTAGTAGTGAAACCCTGAACACCCTGTAGACCCTTCCCTAAAATACAACAACAACAAAAAAAGAATAGGCCTAAATGTAGGTCTTTTTATATTTTAGATATAAATCCTTTGGCTATTATATGTAATATTTTTATCTTCCATTCTGTGGCTTTTTACTCTCTTGACACACTGTGATGAAAAAATTATTTTAATGTAATATAATCTGTTAATCTTCTGTATAATCAGTATTTTAGTGACATGTTTAACTATTTTAACCACCCAAGTTCATAACGATATTTTCCTGTCTTGTCTTCTAGAAGTTTTTTTATGCCTTTCACATTTAGATATGGAATCTACATGAAATTTTTTATAGATTTATATATAGTTTGAAACATGATCAAAATTCATTGCCTTCTTTCTGGACAATCAGTTGCTTCTAGACTATTTACTGAAAGCACCAGTATCTCCCACCCCACCAACTATGCTGTAGTGTCACCTGTGTCATAGACAGAATGCCTGTGGAAGGCGTGGACATGGCTCTGGATTGCCAGTTATCATCCATCCACCTACTTGCTTATCTTCTAAACAATACTGTACTGTCCCAATTATGAGACTGAAGTTTCATAATAATATCTGATATCTGGTAGTATATGTCCTAAATCTTTATGTAAGATTTTCTTGGGCCTGGTGTCATTTTTTGTATGTGTATATTTTTTCACATACTTATGCTTTCCATTGCTTATTTTTTCCTGCATTTATGAGTTTCTCTGTGATCATCTTTGTACCCAATGAACTCCTCTGATTTTTCTTGTACTGTGGGTCTTCTGGAGACAAATTCTCTCAGTTTATAATTTTCTGAAATTTTATCTATTTCTCCTTAATTTTGAGGTCTTTATTAGCTAGGTGTAGCTTCTAGATTGTCAGTTGTCTGTTATTTTCTTTCAGCACTTTAAGATACCATTCCACTGTTCTGGGTTCTGTCACATCTACTAGGTTGGCAGAATTAAGAAAGACTTAATTGTCTTTCTGAAGGTAATGCATCACTTTTTCTTTCTAGCTTCTTTCAAGATTTTGCTGTTGCTTTGGTCTTTGGCGATCGTATTATTCTTCGCTCATAGGAGACAATCTTTGTGTTTATCTTGACTGGAGTTCACAGAGCTTCATAGGACTTCATGTGGGTAGATGTGTCTTTGGGGAAATTCGAAAATGCTATCTGTTCATATATGGTTTCTGTCTAGTCTCTTCCCTCACCTTCCAGTACATAATTATGCAAACACTTAATTTTCAACCAGTGCTCTTATCTCTTATGCCCATTTCTCATTTTCTATGCTTTCTCCTCCCTGGGTTCCAGTCTTAATATTTACTACTAATTAACTTCAGTTCATTCATCTACTTCTTGCTGTGTCTTACATGCTCCATCATCTACCTATTGAGTTATTTCAGTGCTGAATTCTTATCTTTAGAATTTCCATTTTATTCTTTTCTTTTGTTTGTGTCTTTCAGTTCTCTGATGATATTCTGCACCTTTTCATCTATTTTCTTAAACAAGTCCATGTCTAATAACTTCGAGATTTGGATCACATATGGGTTTGTTTCTAATATAGATATATAGATATATAGATTCAATTTATTTTATTTTATTTCAACAATTTATTTATTTTAACATTTGATCCTATCTCCTTGCATACCTGGGAGAAATTCAATGAAACACATTGAATATACGAAATTGTAACAACTACAGGTAGTCTTTATCTTCCACCAGGAAATACTTGTTTCTCTTCAAGTAAGCAGCTGAATTCTTAATACAGTCAGGAATTGAACTGATTACCAATTTGATTTTAGTGTTGGAAGATCTGGCCTATTTGATTTGCTGTTATTGCTAGTACTGACCCATCAGTGCTCTCAGCTGAAATCCAGGGTTGGTTCTGGCTGTGGGTTCCAATATTTGTCTTCCCAATATTATGAAACCCCAAACAGTTCTGTTCATTTTCTTAGCCCCTTAGCCTGTTTTCTCAGCCCTTCTTTCCTTTATTTAACTTAGTTACCAAATATTTCAACAGCAATGTCATTTATGATGCTGGGTTCCTTTCCCTGTGGCTGCCTTGCCTATGGGCCCTGGGCCCTTCCAGTATGGCAACCTTTGTACCCTGGAGCTAGTTTTGGCCCCCATGAAGGGGCTGCTAAACTCTCTAGTTCATTGCTTGCTGTTTCTGCAATGAGCCTTCCTGCTTACAAATTAGCAAGTGCCTCAGAGAAGGTGCCGGGCCCATCCCAAAGCATTTCTCTTCTCTCCTGCATGTTGGCTTTTCACTCCTGCCTATCAGGATTTCTCTCTGGTATCTATAAAAAGATATTTTTGTACTTTATTCTGCTCTATTCAATGCTCTTGATGAAAGTTTTGGTCTGATATAAGCTACATCGTCTCATTCACAGTGGAAGTCTGAACTGGGATTATTCAGCTTGACAGGAGGTAGATGTGACTTGAGGATGGAGTAAGCATGTCCCTGGGGTGGAGGTGGGATAGTGGTCAGGAGAGAACAAACACATTGCATGGCTTCACAGGAAGATATGGCATGAAGGACCCAGGTGACAAGGAGGCCAATGTCAGCTCTGCACTGGAAGAGCAGCATCTTGGACACAACACATTGCTTAGGTGGGAAGCTCAGCCTGAAGCAACAGTGAGCTTCCTTGCCATGAGCAGGACAAGAAATAACTGAGGGCAATCATATTGCAGAAAGGACATAGTCAGGGATCACCAATTTATGTCTGCTTGCCATAAGAGATTCTTTAAAAACGTAGATGCCTAAGTGAACTGACCTATTGACATATTGAAACAAAATGTACCTGAAACCTATACTTTGAACAGGTTAGCCAAATGATCTCCTCACTAGATTAAAGGACCCAGAAAGCTGGCTATGCCTGCTTCCCAGTGAGGCACTCAGATCAGATGTCTCACAAGAGTTGTAGAGAGGAATTCTACCAATTCTGCCTCTGGGGTAGGGATGAGTGAAAACTACTGAAGAGGAGCATCTCCTTGTAATCCTTCTGGCCCATGAGGCTCCCCAGCCCCTGGAAGCAGAGCTCAACATGATTGCATTAGAATGACAGACCCATCACATTTAGTCACATTGTGGGCTTAGCAACTTGCGTGGGTAAGACTGGGAATCCAACCACTATTTATAAACAGTTTCTATGGGAAACTATGTTCCAAGTTCCAACAACTGCCTTTCAAAAATATGCTGGAGCCAACCTGTCAGTAAGAAAGAATATATATATATATATATATATATATATATATATTCCAAAACTTTAGCAACACATGATAAACTTGACCTCAAAGCAGGAGTAATTAATCAACATTCGCTGTCAACTTTACAATGGAGGAAATTCTTCTGCCTTGAATAATTGGAAGACTGCTTTACGAACAACTACTACTTTTTCTGCAACAATTGTAAGAGTGTTTCTTCCTGCTGTCATTGTTTGGCCCAAGGGAGATGGGTGCTAGCATTACCTGGGAACAGTGATGAATGGCCTGGGATGTAAAGACAGGATGAGGTCACCCTTCAGCTTCGCTACACCTGTGTCCCATTGCAAAAACCCTGATCTCTGAGATGCGGTAAACAGCCATATTTTGAGTATTCTTGGCCCTATTTCTATGCCTTTTTCCTGGGAAGAACAGTTTTGTAAGGTAGAAAAGATATGAATTCACAGGTGCATACGTGAAAATCATTTATAGGCGCTTGTGTAGGCCCCGAGCCCAAATTAAACAATGTGATCTTGATTCTCTTCTTGTCCCTCCACACATACAAACTGTATAAAGGAAGTATAAAATTGCACCCAGTTACCTCCCGATGATGAGACCATAGTTAGCATGCTCACCCCCTAGTTTGGATGCTCTAGTTTAAGTGAACCCTAGATACCTTGAGGGATGCCGCAGGACCATGTTCTGGTTAAGAGTCTGGCTAGAAGGGCATCTGAATCTAATCATTAGGTGGAACAAATGAAAATCAAGCTATGGATTAGCTAACTGTCCCCCAAAGTCCCATGTATTACAGGCTTGGTCCCCAGAGAGGTACTATTAAGGGCCTAGAGGGAGGCCCTTAGGTCACTGGGGGTAAGCCCTCAAGGGGAAGGTGGAATCCTAGCTCCTTGGTTTTTCTCTTTGCTCCTTGGCCTGGGATGAGTGGTTTCACTCCACCAAGCATTCCTGCTGTGATGTGCTGTCTTATCATGACCAGCACCGTGGGATCAGTCTAGACGTTGCACTGGAACCTCCCAAACTGTAAGCTAAAAGAGACTTTTTCTCTTTATAAGTTGATTGTCTCATGTGTTTTGCTATAGCAATGAAAAGTTGACTTCCAGGAGCACCACCTGTCCTCAGATGCCTTTGTGTACCTCAGAGAAGGGTCACAGAAGCAAAAGCCAAGAGCACAGGGGAAGTCAAAGGGGATCATTCTTTTCATGCTTGAAGCGATTAGAGAAGCACACATCTAAGTAATTTTTAAATGCTTTTAAATTGCCCAGTAGCTAAATTATCAACCAGAAGTAGATCAAAATCACATCTAAATATCAAAGAAAATATAGTCAAGCAATAAAAGATAGAGTTTTCTAGCAGAGAAAACACCAAGTGCAGAAGCGAGGGATGATGAACAAATGTGAAAATGTGGAAGGCTTCTGCGGGTTTGGGAAGAGAAGATACCTTTAAGTGGGATGACCAAGTACCTCAGAAGCCAGCCAGGATGGAGGAACAGACATGAGGGGTCAAGAGGTGGGCCCATCTCCTTGAAAAACCCTGACGTTGAAGTCTGTCCCTGCTGTCGGTGTTGAGTGATGAGCAGAGGATGATGGCCGCAGGCGCTGCATTTCTATAGGAAACTAAGAGAGAAACCCAAGCCTCCCCCCAGGACCTGAGGCAGGAAAGGAGGCAGCCACTGGCTGGGGCATAGCGCATGCTTGGTCAGGCTGGCACACTGCCTGCAGGGCTGTAGCTGGGGCACTTGGCACTGGCTCCCAGGCACCTGGATGGTAACTCTCCAAGACACTGCCTGTAGGCATGGGGGCTGGGACTAATGAAAGACCCTGCCTCAGATGGCCTAGCTCTACTGCCTGCCTGTACTACTGGGCCTGGCCACAAACATCTTGTGCTGGTTTGCAAATCCTAGGTTAGGGCCAGCCAGATAGCTCAGCAGACTAAAGCACCTGCTTAGGCAGAGTGCAGCAGGGTTCAATCCCTGGTGTGCCATGTGGGCCCTGTCCCTGGGGCACACTGAGACAGCAAATGAGACAGCATGGTGGTGTGTGCCTATAATCCCAGCACTTGGGAAGCTGAAAACAGGAGAATCACTATGAGTCTGATCTACATAGTGAGACCCTATAGACCCTGTAGACCCTGTACTAGCTATTAAAAACAAAACAAACAAAAAAAGCCTAGATTAATCTCAAAGTGAAGCACAAAAGCAGTAGTAGACATGAGATGGGAAGCGCCACTGACTTCCCCCCCCAACCCCCACCTGCATGTCTGTATGTGTCTCTGTGTCCATATTGTCTCTGGGGTGGCTGGAGGCACCTGAGGCTGAAAGGGAAGAAGTTGTGGACTGAGTCTGACCAGACTGTAGGGTAGAGAAGATGGGAGGAGAGGAGACAGGAAGTAGGTAGAAAGGGGGGTGGAGAGGAAGAGAGGAGAAGGAAAAAGGAAGAGAAGCAAAGAGGAAGAGAGGGAGGGGAGGGAAAGGAGAGAAGCAGGGGGATGATAGGCCACAGAGCAAGCCACTACTCACTGGGTCTGGCCTGAGGCCCTGAGGACCACCACAGTTCTGAATTCAATCCACTCCTTCCAGATCATTTGGAAAATATATTCATTGTAGTGTAGGGTAGAAAATGTGGTTTAAACATTTTGTTGACTTGTCCGTAATTCAAATATCTAGACTTATCATGGGTGGTCCTCATGGGTGCTATAGTCCCAGGCCCTGCAGGTATCAAGGGAGGCCTAGCTAGGTGTTCTGTCCCCTCTTCTTGGTCTTGCCAGTAAAATGGGGTTCCACCTCAGCCCTGTTGCTGAGAGCTATTTGGCCCTCTGATGGGTTTCCTAGTCTGTAAATCAGGGATAAAAATGTCACCCACCATAGGAAGTGGCTGTGGCATTAAGTGAGGTGGTACACAGAGCCCAGCACTATGTGGGGACACAGTGGGCAGTGAGGAGTGTCAGTGTGACAGGTGTCCCTGCTGGAACTTAGTGCCCTTGCCCCTTTGCTTTTCCAGACCCCACAGCAGTACGAGAGAGAGTACAACAGCAAGCGGTCGGGCGTGGGGCCCAGCAAGTTCCACGGTTATGCCTACGATGGCATCTGGGTCATCGCCAAGACACTCCAGAGGGCCATGGAAACGCTGCACGCCAGCAGCCGGCACCAGCGCATCCAGGACTTCAACTACACCGACCACACCCTGGGCAGGATCATCCTCAGTGCCATGAATGAGACCAACTTCTTTGGGGTCACGGTCAGTGCCTCGCGCCTGTGCTCTCTTTTCCTTGGGGCTGTTCACAGAAGCAGGAGGCAAGGAGAAAGGCTGTAACCTTGCTGTGCACGTGGTCTGTTCTCTGGAGTCACTGAAACAGCTTCCAGTAGGCCACTAGGTACAGGGCTGTTGAAAGGAAGAGTAGGCAGAATATGCTCTCCTACCTTGGGAAGAAGAAGTGGCCGATAGCAGATGTGTCTGCTGCAGGTGCATTTTCACTAAGTGATGGGTGGAGAGGGCCAGGGAGAGCTCTGGATAGTCAGGTTCAAATCCGAGGTCTTCACTTACGAGTCACTTTCTTTTTTGTTTTTGCTTTACAAGTCCCTTTCTTTGAAACACAGAATTTCCCTTCCCATAACAGGAATAGTGCCTACCTTACAAAGTGGTTATAAAGATGAGCCATTTCACGGCACAACTTGCTGCTGGTTGCTCTGCAGCCTACTTGTTCTGAGCCTCAAGTTTCTCATCTGGGAAACAGAGATAATAATATGTCTTGTGCAGAGAAGTTGGGGAAATTAGCAATGATAATGGCTATTTCTTGAATGTTTATCATGTGGTTAACATAGCAGTACTATGCCTAAGTACATCATGTAGACTACACTCAATAACGTATGCCCAGTGCTGTGCCCCCAGGAAACGCCAGCTACTGCTGTTAATAATGGTCGCATTGCTTTCTTATGCCACTCATAGGTAGTAGATGCTGTCAGAATCTCCATTAACAACTGGGAACACGAAGCTCTGAGAATTTAAATTCTGCAGCTAATCAGAGCAGAACTAAGATTCCAACCTAGGTCTAGGTCTTAATTGCTATATTACAGTATGTTCTGGTAAAGGATGTAAGTGGTAGTTATTTATGACTCATGGTGTATTT
This sequence comes from Octodon degus, assembly GCF_000260255.1. Lineage (NCBI taxonomy): Eukaryota > Metazoa > Chordata > Mammalia > Rodentia > Octodontidae > Octodon > Octodon degus. The sequence continues at coordinate 1,297,524 of NW_004524797.1, read as the reverse complement.
GCCACCAATTCTGACTCTTCTTCTGGAAAGGATATGAAATTTTTGAAGACTATATTGAATGAGCTAAAGTGCTATCTTGTGCTTTAACTTGGTCATTGGAGAGTGAGTCTGTCCCTGGGAGGAGCTAGGAGGAGCTGATGGGCATATTTCCTAAAGTGCCTATCCAGAGGGGGTGTGCTTAGGCCTGCTGTGGCTGTGCTAGGCAGGGCCTGTGTAGGTGCTGAGGTTGGGCATGAGGCTGTGGACTCCAAAGCAAGATGGAGCCTGTGGCCCACTACAAGGGTGAGTCTCAGGCAACACTGATATCAGGAGGCTAGAAGTGTTCAGTACAATGTAAGAATCACCATGAGATTGGAAGACTTCTGTTATTTTGGTGGAAAAGTCAGGGCAAGTATTTTGGAAGAGGTGGCATCTGAGCTGTGCCACGAACAGTGGGTAGGAGCCGAACGGACAGGGAAGGGCTGGGAGCCTGGCCAGACCAGAGCATGATGGGGGGTGCACGGGGTGGGAGGGGCACTGTGACCTGACTACAGCCCTGGGAAGGTAGATGCTAGAGCTGGCAAGGAAGGTGGAAGCCTGACGCCCCAGCGCCAAGCGGAAGAGCCTAGCTTTGATCTTACACGGTGACCATTCCTAGGGTGTGACCAGCTTTACCTGGGTGCTTGTTAGGGCCCCAGACCTATTGAATTATCCTTTGGGGGTGAGACCCAAGCATCTGGTCCTTAATATACCCTCCAAGTAACCCCTGCTCTGACTGGCAGGGATGCTATGAGGTTTGGAAAAAATATTTTGTTGATTGCTGTTGTATTTTCAAAGTTACTTGCTTATCATTCTAGTCTTTAACATGTGATTTTAAGAATGTTCTAAACAGTGGCAAAATATAACTTAATAACTTAATATTCTTGATCAAATAGTGTCGAGACACTAGCAAATGCATGGAGAAATATGTAAAGATTCTAAATTGATGAAGAAAAAATAAATGAAGCAGATTTCCACAGGCCCTGGGTAGAAGAATCTGAAAGTCCTGGGTGTCCACTCCCACAGTTCAGAAATAAAGAATCTATGTCGTTACTGGCCATGGTGTTTTTATAGCACAGCCTGGATTCAAGCTGGAAGCTTTAACAGCTTTCCTCATCCTTGCTTTAAAATTGTTTCTTATCCTCACAACCCTTTGTCATACAAATCTCTCGTGGAGCCGGGTAGATGAAACATGAAGCTCCTCAGTGAGCAGAGGAGCCCAGAGGCCTGTCTGTTCACACCCTTCCCCCAAAGCTCCTTTCCAGCTAACCCCAAAAAGGCTGCACGCAACACCAGTGAAAATACCTGCAAGAGCTGGGCATGCTTGCATGTGCCTATAATCTCAGCTAGTACTGAGGCTGAGGCAGGTGGGCCACCAGTCCAAGGCCAGGCTGGACAACTTAGCAAGACTGTATCTCAAAGTAAAAAACACAAAAGGATATGGAGTAGTAGAGCTTCTGTAGCCTGCAGGAGGCAGTGTGTTCAGCCCCCAGCACCACGTTTCCAAGGTCCGTTCCCAGTGGCCATGCTGTCCATATACACAGATGAGTACTCAAAGAGGGTACACATCGAAACAGTGCAGTTTGTAAACCTGGGTACATTTATTTCATGTCTACTTTTTATTTCATAGAATGAATTCATAGTAACCAGGGGTGAAATGGATAGAGAGCTACAGAATTGAGAAAGTATTTTGTCATCTCTCCATTCCTAGAACTCAGCGTTTTGCCTAAATGCCTGGGAGTAGCTTCATGGGAGACCATTTATAACCACTTCTGCGTGTGCCCTTTCATCTCAGCCAGATAATACATAATCCCTACTTGAGCAATTAGACAAGTCTGCCTAAAATGCTTTGCAGGTCTGGAAGATGAATTTCTTTTTAATGGGAGATTCCTTGACACTCGCTGGTGACTCATAATTCAGTGAATGTCAGATCTGAAATCACTTTTAAGGATACTCAGATTCAACACTCTCATGCTGCCAGTGAATATCTGAGGTCCAGAAAGTCATCCAGCAGGGTGCTTTGGCAGTGGCAGGATGGCAGCAAGCCTGGCCATGCCTCTGCTTAATTCCATGCCACCTCCCTTCCCTTCGTGGAAGTCCTTTGTCACCAAGAAAGGCTGCAAAGAGATACAGTTCTGCACTGTTTTACCTTCATCCTTATTCCCTTTGTCACATACTAATATGTGCTTGGCACTGGGTAGTAGACAGGTTTCATTAAAATTGTCTTCTGATCACAGTAAAAAAGGATGTCCTCTGACAAATAAAAAGTGCCTCTGTGGTACAAGAAGACCACAGAAGGCCAAGTTCAGCTATCAATAAAGAATTAGAAAGGAAAGGAACGGGGAGGGAAAATAAATGGAAGCGTTTTCCACTTGCTGGAGGGTGTGCGTTATATGGCACACACGCTGTCCATTTTGCTGTTCTCAGGCGGACACCTTATTCTGGGCACCCTCATTCAGCATGTTTACTATACAGAAAATCGTTTAAACACATTAAATTAATTACATCCATGACTCAATTCCAATTGATTCAGTGTCTGCTCTCTGCTAGGAGCTGGCCTGTGCTTCTGGGTTGATATGTGTTCTGGTCTGTGTCTAGCTGCCCCCCCCCAAGCCTCATGCACTCATGGGGCGGCTTTTGGATTCGTAATTGATTATGGTGGGTGTGGGTAATGCACCCACCCCGGGGCACGTGCTTTGCTTTACAATGCAAGGAGGGGAGAGAGGCTAGCTAGTCTCCTGAGTTGCTGCCACTGCTTTTGCTCTGCTCTTTGCTGAAGCCATGAAAGGTTGCTCTCTGCCATGTGCCACTCGGCCTTGGAGCCAGCTCAGTACGGACTGAAACCTCCAGTAACTGTGAGCTAAATAAACCTTTCCTTCCCTAATTTTGAATGTCGGGTATTTGTCCTAGCAACGAGAGAGAAGTAACCGAAACAGTATGTTGATGAAGAAATTTCTTCCATACATCCTAGCATGGTGCTCCAGCTTCACTTGGAGCACACCTCTGTTTTTCATTTCATGAGGTCTCTCTCTTTCTGAGTTCCCTGGCACATACAGAAACAGGCTTCCGTGTCCCTACCGGCACACCAATTGCCTAGGTGGCTGTTGCCAGTGATTCCCTGAGAGGGGCACCTCTGATTCCATGCTTATGTTTTGCACCATGATTCTGCCCCCATGCTCTGGAAATCTCGGGGTGCTTTCCTGTCTAGAGGCCCTCTTCTGCCAAATAAGCATTCAGGAAATTCAGGCTGGAATCAACTACTCAGATCTCAAAAGTTCATAGCATTTTGAGAATCCATTTTCTGAGAGTCTTGGAACCCAGATGAGAAAAGTTAGTTTAGGGCAATGATCTCTAAATATCTAGGCATTTGTGGACATTCCAGAAAGCTTGGTTAAAATCCAGGTGTGCTGGCCCTGCTCCAGAACACCTGATGCACTGGCCTTTCTGTACAGCCCAAGAGTGCACATATGAACAGCAGTCTGGATGATTCTCGGACAGCATCCTTAAGAATTGCTTAAGGACACACACACACAACATACGCTTTTTGTTTTAAGCTTATCAGTGATATATTTGTGCCTATATTCATTCACTCCATTAGCAGACCCTGGACTCACTGTGTGGCATACAGAGAGGAATAATGATTGTGCCTGCTCTCAGGAACGCCCCCCAATCTGATAGAGGTAATAGACAAGTAGATGAGTAATTGCCAGGAAGGGTCCAAGATCTGCCCAAGGTCTCTGGAAGGAAGATTAGGTTCTATTTATGAAGCAAAGTCCAAGTAACAATCTTCCATCTTCCTGAAACTCAGTAAGCAAATAGAATGCCTCAGTAATTGCAAGATGCCCATCCAGTAGGTACTTGCCCTGTGCCATGTGCGCATGGGCAGGCTGCAGTGCCACGTCTCCTTTGTCCTGCTCTCAATATGTCAGTGCACCGCAAGACCTAACAGACTCTTCTATCTTGGATTTTGTTACAAAGGGGCCCCTGAATTCATCGTCAGGCGGTTATAAGTTTTCAATACATGCATCGAAACATTGCTAAGCACTCAGGTGAAAGAAAAGCAAAGCCTTCATTTTTCTTCAGCTGATAACTGTTTAATTCTTCCCAGTTTCCAGGCTCTTGAAAGAGGGTGCTCTCCTAAGTCTCAAAGTGAACAGATCCTTTTGGCGTCAGACTAATAGGTGACTCTAACCTTTGTAACCTAACCCTATGGTACAAGTCCCTTCCACCACGTCTCTTAGAAGGACACTACATTTGGTGGTGCCTACAACAAGCTAAATTAATAGAAGCTTGCTTTATCCTATTATGACACTGTGGCACATGTAATGTGAGTCCCAGAGGGTCCCTTGGGCTGTGTACCCCAGGTTTGAGAGGAGCCATGAGGTCTCCAAGAATATCCAGCCATGAAGAGACTGAAGAAGCTCCTGGGGAATACTTTTGAAGGTGAAGAGAACTGCGTTCTCACTCACCCCTTTCCTGAGCTCACCCATCACTCCCTGCAGAAATAATCACAGCAGGAAGGGGGTGGCCCATAAGTTCCCCCAAAATGATAAAACTATCTTTCACCCTCCACCCCGCCTCTGTCAATCAGGAGAGCTCACCCCCAAGTCTGGGCCTCTCACCTCTGATAGCTGTTATCTTCTACTTTATCTTATTAAGAAGGTGAGGAACAACAGCAAGTGTAGAGCTTTCTGATCTATTTGCTTTTGTTGCTGCTAAAGGGGAGCCCAGCCTCAACCATGGCACCCCTTAACGTTTTATGCAAGCTTTAAAAAAAAATGTGTCTCTACTAAAACTCAAATACTGCCCACTGTTGGCACTTTCACCACACCAGCATTTCATCTAAAGAAAATCTCAGAAATGTCCATTTGCTAGAATACTCCAAGTGAAGTAAGTGGCTTCAGACAGCCGGTGGATTCCTCTTCCCAGGGGAAATCTTAGCTTTGTCTCCAGCCTCCTCCATTCACATCATTTCCACTGGTATGTGACCCTCAAGTTGGCAGTCACTGGATTGAGTGACTAGCCGTAGGTTGTGGTGCTATTGCGCAGCTCCACACCCCTAACGCTTTTCCAAGTGAGTGGAAAAACTGAAGTTCCTGAGCTGCTGCAACGAGAGGGGCAGGTCCTGCGCTGGACCTTCGGCAGAGCCGCGGCTGAGGAAAGCCAGAAGACCTGGCAGGGGTCGCCTGAGGAGCTGGAGAGGACATGAGTGGAGCATATAGAGGCAGAGGATTTGGACGAGGAAGATTTCAAAGCTGGAAAAGAGGAAGAAGTGGTGGGAACTTCGCAGGAAAATGGAGAGAAAAAGATCACAGACCTGACCTGAATAAAACCACTGGAAAACAAACCTCTGATCAAACCCCACAGTGTTCGCTACTACAGTCAACATTGGATCAGTTTATACCATATAGAGGGTGGAAGCTTTATTTTTCTGAAGGTAGAGGCAAAAGTGCCATAAGTTACATTTCCTTCATATGTCTTTGGGTGCTATACCGTGTACTACTATAATTCATTTTAGTTACTGAAATATACCTGTTAATGTTTATTTTTCTAAATGGTTAAGTCATGCTTATGTTAAAACGTTTAAGTTTTGTATTAGTCAAGGAAACAAAAGCTACACTAGATATTTCAAAAAAGGAAGGAGTTGGGGTATAGATAGAAGACTGAGGGCTGGGGGTATAGCTTAGCGACATAAGCGCCTCTCTGGCAAGCACAAGGTCCTGAGTTTGATCCCTGGTACCGCAAAAAAAAAAAAAAAAAAAAAAAAAAAAAAAACACCTGAAAGTGCAGAAAGGGAACATTGAAGTAATCTCTTAAAGTTGCAAGAAACAGCAGCCATTTCTATGGCTAAGAGTTACCAGTAAGGTGCAAACTTTAATCATAGCATCACAGAACAGAAACAAGATCTAGTAACCAGAATAGGTTTGTAGAGATATCTGAGGGAGCTCCCTTTGATGACCAAGAATACCAGCCAGTAGCATATATCTGTCCATATTGATGTGGGGAAGTGTCTTTTCTATGCTCTTTTGTTTGCTTATTATATCTCTTAGGAACTATAGGCTTTATTTTAGATATGTATATATCCATGTCTTTTCCTCTAGACTAGACTATAGTGCTTGCCTTGTACCAGCCACTCAGTATTTGTTTTGTAAATAAACATAAAAGCATTGTACAAAAATGTTACTCAGTGTAGCCTGCTTGTGAGGTGTTTATCCAAAAATGCTGTGTTCGGGGCCGGGCGTGGGGGCTCACGCCTGTAATCCCAGTAATCGGGATGCTGAAGCAGGAGGATTGTTTTAAGTTGGAGACCAGCCTGGGCTACAAAGTGAGCTCAAGGTCAGCCTGAACTGCATAGCGAGACCTTGCCTCAAAAAGACCAGGAAAAAAAAAGGTTTGTTCTTTTTGTGGCAAGTGCTTGTGCTGCTGAAGGCTAACTCCTCAAAATAAAAGCTACAAAGAAAACTAATGCTTCATTAAAGTAACTATATAGTTGTTGCTACTAATGCTTATCCCATATATCTGGTACAAAAAAACTGATAACAAATGGTTTAAGCATAGCAGGGCAGGGCAGGTGAGGTAGCTTACTAGACGTGCACTCTGGCATGGCTGCCTGCTGCTGTGGATCAGGATCATCACTGCTTTAATGTTCAGACATGTATTTCAGTTGCTCTGATAAATGAGAAATGGATGCATGTTTATGGTTTTTTGTAAAGATAAATGCAATGATTTGTTTCTTTACACAATTTTTTCATTTCTGTGAACATTTTTGTTGATTTAACCCATAGTTTTTTTAACAGAAAAATGGAACATGTAGTTGTTCTTTGTGTATAAAAGCCATTTTCCACAAAAAAAAAAAAAAAAAGTTGGCAGTCACTGTTTTATCCAAGAACTTTACACACATGGGCAAACATGTACCACTTTAAATCCATGCATGCAAACATGCACTTTACACACATGTGCAAACATGTACCACTTTACACACACGTGCAAACATGCATCACTTTACATGCACGTGTAAACATGCACGAACGGCTATGTGTCATCTTTGAGGGCTGGGGAGTCCTGGTTTTATTTTCCAATGCAGAATTGACACCTCAGCCTTCCTGCCCTCCACTCATCTGTGTTTTACATTTGACGTCCTCTTTTACTCCATAGATTATTTTTAGGTTGCATTTGAGTGAGAAAAGAAACAGATCACTAAGAAGTCCACCAAGAAGCTGGATGTTCTAGAAGGTAGGCCCTGTCCTGTGACCTCTGGCTAGCTCCCAATGGAACTGTTTTCCATTCTAAGCTCCCGCTAGTGGTGATTGCTAAGGATCAGCAGCAAACCATTCTGCACCCACCTTAGCCCAGTCACACCCCAGACCCAGCTAACCACAGTGGAATTGCATCCTATAGGAGCCAGTTTGAGTCTCTTCCTCCATCCTCTGGCTGATCAGCCCACCCTCAAAAGCAGATAAAATATACCATTGCCCAGTGCACAGCCATGAGTTCATGTGGGCCCTACCCATCAGCATTCAGATTTGAATCCAGTGCTCAATCATGATACATGTACCTGGTGTAGGTCTGCTTAACATATGTGATCTCATTTAAACCACTCATCAAGAAATACATCTATTAAATAGAATTAAGATTATAGGAAATATGGGGGCCTGGGCCTAGCTCAGTCCTTTAAGTGGCTGCTTCCACAAAGCTGTCAGCCTCAGGTGGCTGGAGTTCGAACCTCACAACTCTCCCGCTGGCCAAATGTGCCCTGAAGGCATGCGAGGAAAAAAAAAAAAAAAAAAAAAAGATTATAGGAAATATAAAAACAACTCTGCTACATGAGCAAGCATGCTTTTGCACTTCCTTCTTGCTGCCATGTACTCTAGGGATTGGAAAGTCACCTTAGGCATGAGAGGCATCTGCTCACAGACCTCCCTCCTGCAGAGCTCAGTGCCATTCAAACCACCTCTCAGCAGGAGAATCACCACATAAGACTAATCACAGCAGGTGTTGTCTCTGCTCCGCCTGGATCCCCTGGGACCTTTTGTGGGGCTTTGGCTGGGTTTGCCCAGCTAATGCTCACACCTGCAGCCTGCCCTCATCCACAACCCCAAGAGATAGGGGACTCCTAGTTTGGAGGTGCCTGAAGGTTATGCCCATCTTACGGGTGGTAGAACAACTAATGTGGCATTGCCACTCCCAGTGCCTTCCCTTTCCGGGTTCCCACTGAAGCAAGCCTGCCTGAGAAACCACCGCCTGGCTGGGCCTCTCCCCTTCTCTCCTCTGCCTTACATGATTCCCGTCTTTAGCAAGTCGCTTATACATGCTTCTAGGGAACCCAATCTAAGGCAACTAGGCATTTCCATGGGAAATTCAAGCATTTTCAAGAGGAAGCTATTACTGTAACCTTTGTTACTGTGTCTGTTGACTTTAGAACCAGGCTTCCTGCTGGCTGCACCTTCCCCTGGTAAGAGGCTGTGGAATCTTTGCCCTCCTCTTCTGCCTGCCCCATGTCACTTCCACCCCAGCCTGTTGGGGCGAAGCCAAGGAGAACAGCATTTATCTACTCCAGTGAGTTTGTGTCTCCCAGACAAAGAGGCAGCATAGCTCTTCATTTCTTGGTCCCCTGCTGCGAAGCACCTAGTGCTTTACACCTGGGGAAAACTTGGTGATTGATTACCGATAACCTCTGGCCACCTTGACTTCACTCCAGCGTGAAGTCCCATGTCACTGGAAAATTTAGTCACACTCTTCGGCGCTGTTGCCTTCTAGGCTGCTATCATCTAAAAAGCTGCTTTCAACTCAGCAACTAATTGGGCTGTCAGGACTCGGAATTCATAGACCTGCTAATAGTAATTTCCAGATTCTTGCGAGACTGAGTGTCAGTGATACATCCAAGTTGGTGAATCTTGGGCATGTGGATGTTCGGAGGGTGGAGTCTCTTGCTGTTCCTTCTGGGGCAACAAAGAAGCCTATCCCTTCCCTCCTGTCTCTCTGAGGCTCAAAGCTCAGGCCTGGGGCGGAGTGTTGTTGCTGATGGGCCCCTATGACTGTCAGAAGCAGTCCTGAGGGGCAATTGCAGTAATATACCATGACAGCAATACTGCCCCTTGACGTGGGACTTCACGCTGAGTGAACCGAGGGTCCCTGCCATCTTCCTTTCTAGGCCCAATCACCCTCATAGCATGTTAACCTGAGCTGTGCATTTGTGGTACCCCAGGCAGAATCCCAAGTATAGCACTACAGCCATGATGCTCAGACACGGCCCAGAGCCTGGGTGCTCTTCTTGGTGAGCTGCCTGTGGTCCCTCACTTGTGTACTGCCCGCCTTTCACCTTCTCAGCAAGGTTATCCCTGATGCCCTTTGTTAGATTACAGCTCCTCTACCCCGATCAGCTCACCCCCCTGCCAGGGCTACTGGGGAACTATATTGTTCTCCACAGTAGTTACCCCCACCTGACATACTTGTTTCACTCATGAAAACTGTTTTGTTTTCCACTGTGTCTTCAAGGCTTGTGATCAGGTACCTCAGACATGGTAGATATCTTATGATGTAATACTGATTTAATTAATAAATATTTCAGTAATTAATTGCCCTGCTATAGATGAAAGAAAACAGGTCAGGCAAAGATAAATGGTTTGCCCAAGGCCCTACAGGTAATACATGGGTGTTTATTCCAGACTGCCTGTCTGGGTGGCTGAAAACCATGTTCTTAACTATTCAGATATCTTGATACTTCAACCAGCATTCCTAGGTCTTCCTACAAGCCAGACCTGGGCCAAGCAGGAAGTGTAAGATGCAAGACTTTACCTCCAAAGAATCCAAGATCTGAACAGCCAGGTGAGATGAGTGGAAGGGGGCAGGACCAAATTTTTATCTTGGAAGTGGAAGACACATGTACATCTGCCCCCTTCCTCTGAATAGTGAGCCCCAGACACCCTTGACCATGGCCCTGTAACTGTCTTTACCTTCCTGGTATCTTAATAAGACCAGCCGCTAGTCTGTGAAGCTCATACTTATTGATTGAATAAATTAGGTAACTGCAGTGAAGAAAAGAAAAGTAGCTACATTGGGTACTGTGGGGGCATTCCTAGTAAACCTGGTCAGAACCACACCCCAGTTCTTCCCATTCTGAGTTCAGGTCTCGGAAGCCTATGTTCTGAGGAACCAAAGACTGCCCATCCCCCATTTATTCATACACACTTGCAAATGACTACAGACAATGTACAGCAGAGAGAGAGAAAAAAAAAAAAAACCTCCTTCTTCTGCTGTCAGATAAATTTGAAAGATCAAAATAATATGGTTTAACAATTTGTTTGAATTGATGCCTCGCCTTCCAGAGCTTGCAAGTTTAACTTCCTCAAGTCAGGGGGAAAAAGGAGCTATTTTCTTCCTAATGAAAAGCAGTGTGGGGGAGTGTATCATTTTATGAGCGCTTTAACAGAAGCCCTGAGTGTAGGCTTCATCCTAGTCACTGAACAAAACAGAGAAGGCGCTGGGGAGACAGTGGCCTCCCCACCATCTCCCTCTATAGTAACAGTTACTATAATGACAAATGTAATGATGATATAAAAGGCTAGCAGTTTTGAGTGCTCCTGTATGCTGGGGACTATGCTAAGCTCTTAATTCATTATCTCATTTAATACTCACAGTAATGCCTGTCTGCATTGGGTTGAATCCCCTGCCCCAAAACAATCTACAGTGCCTCAGAATTGGACTTTGTAGGCAGCGACCTAGCGTGGTGGTCTCCGTGCCAGGCTCAGAATTGGACTTTGTTTGGAACTAGGGTCACTGTGGTTGTAATTTGTTAAGCTGGAGGCACAGCAGACTAAGGTAATGCTAAGTTATAGCTAGTGTCCTCATAAAAAAGGACCATTTGTGGGGGCAGGCCGGTAAGTAGAAGCCCAAGTAACAAAGGCAGAGAGAGGCACAGTGATTCTAGGAGATCAGGAACACTCCAGTGCCAGCGAGCCACCAGAAGCCCAGAAACAGGTGAGGAAGTGGAGCCCCCTCTACACCTCTGAAGCATCAGCCCTACAAACACCTTAATTTCAGACTTCAGGCCTCCAGGGCTGTGAGACAATACCTTCCTGTTGCTTAAGCCACTGGTCTGTGGTTGTTGAGGGACTTCGATAGAGCAGCCATAGAGGCTAATACAACTCCACAATGTGGAGACTGTTGGCACTTTGAAAGTAAGGAAACTGAAGTTAAATAAATTGCCCAAGATCACAGAGGTGGGGAATGAAGAAGCTGGGATTAGGCACAAGCAATCTAGCTTGCAAGCTTCACTTCTGTTCATTGTCCTACTCCTGGAAAAGCTCTTGCCCATTAGGGGACAAGAGAATCCCAGTCCAGGCAGGGCAGAGACGTTGGCTTGTCACTGCCCCCCTTTCCAGGTGTGCCCCTTGGAGCTACTGGCTGACAGGCCAGGATGAGCCAGGATGCTGGCCCCTGCTTTTTAGACCAGTCCTCTCTGTCAGCCTGGGTCCTGCCTCTGTACAAACGTTTGCAATTTAGTTTGACTGGTCACTCCTCGGAGATGCATCTTATGTGTAACGTCTTCTCTGAGTCCAGTTGCGGGGGTATGTTAAAACCTCAAGTTACATGTTATTTATTCTGGTGTTTTAAAATAATTATGTATTTCTTGGCTGGATTATAATAGAATACATTCATTGTGGAAATATAAAAATGCAAATCAAAGTCACCAATAAACACCATTCAGACAGACTCACATTTAGATGGGCTTTTTTTTAAAAATTCCTTTACCATCCATCTTGTTCTGCACATACAGCTTCTTCTACAGCCATGGATCTCAATCCTACTAACCTTAGCATTCTTTTGAAATGTGATAGAATGTGCATAAGATAATATTTATAATTTTAGCCATTTGTACTACATAATTCAGTGGCATTAAGTACATTTCTGTTATGCAATTGTCCCTACCGTCCATCTCTAGATCTGTCTTATCATCCTACACAATAATTCCCCATCAGGAGGGATCATTTTAAAGTTATTATTTCTTATAGGAGAGTTGATTTTATTGAGCTGCATATTTATCTTTAAAGTATTTCCAAAAATTTCCTAAGTGCATTGCTAACTAATTTTAAAGCTGCATTATGGTATTTTTGAGCTATCTCTAACCAAATGGTAGTCTAGTAAAAATTTAGTTGCCTTTACATGAAGAAACTTAAGCATGGATTTTTAAAGCATTGAAAATATAAATAGTGAGCAAATTTTTTTAATAAATAATTAATCATCAGTGACATTCCACTGTGGAGGACAATAGTTCTGTAAGAAAGTCCATCACAGACCTTTCTCTTTGTGTGAGGCCAGAGTGGCCCTTGCTTCTCAGGTCAAGGTATTTTAGCTGGCCAGCTTCCTGCGCAGGAAGGAAGTTCTCTAAAATCAGGGAAACACAGCAACATAAATTCCACTTGACAAGATACATGGCTTTGGAGCGGACGGATGCCAGCTCTGCCTGCATGTGCTTCTGCAGAGCTGGCTTGTACACATTCAGCGTGTGACACACAGCGGGCCTGGCTGCCGGCTGGCCCTGTATGAAGAGGTGAGGGAAACTCAGAGCCTCTGCCTCACACAACTGCGACTCTACCCCTTGCCTCCTACCTGTGTTCTTTCTCCTGGAATCAAAGCTTCCCACAGCTCCTGATGAAAATTGGTCACTGGCAAAGTGAAGTACTGGAGTCTGCTTTGGATGTTGTCCACTGTGGAAGGAGGAAGGTGTGGAAGGGACTGAGGAGTCAGGCCCACCTTTGTCTTCCCAAGAGGTGTGACTCGTCCACAGCAGGGTCTCTGGAGACAGGCTTTCTAGGCCCACATCTTGGTCTACTTGTTAGCCAGGTAAACTTGAATGGCCTAATCTCTGCCTCTTGATCTCCTCTTCTATAAAAAGAAGGATTGCCCTCCAACTTGAGCTCCCTGCAAACAGCTTTTGACACAGATCTCTGCCATATATATATATATAATATGTGATCAAAATATATAGTGATGTTTATAGTTTTAAATGTATTGCAGCAAAAGACACATTGTCATTAATGCCCCTTGACCTACTCCCTCTGGTTCAAATATTTTTATACATATCCCATCATTATTCCTACTTTCTGAAGCAATTCTAGGAGTCCTTTTGTGAGTGTCTTATAAGGTATGATAAAAAGATATAATGAATGTTACTGACAAAGCGAAAGCATTTCAGTGCATCTTCATCATCATTATTCACTGAGTCTGGCACTGTGTGGCCCTGGTCCTTCCCCACAGTCAAAATGATCATGAGAGGTAAATGGTTTGAACTGATTCAAGACATCAAGACAGCTGCAAGAGTGTGATTAGCAACACGGGAAAGGCCTTCCAGAACTGTTTCAGACAGTGGCAAGAACAACAGGCTACATATGTTTAAAGTAGGATGAAGGTATTTTGAGGAGGTTAATGGAAAAGCGTTTTTTACTCTAGTAAAGTTATTTTAGAATTTAAATAGTCGTTGTATTTTTCAATCACGCTGATGTAGTCACCACCGAGGCAGTAGCCGAGCCCTGGAGAGTTCTGGAGGTGGGAAGGAACTGGGCTGGGCCTCACGTTTCTCATCAGCCAGTCACTGCCTGGCTGGGCCTGGGAAAGGACGTGGCTTCGGGCCCAGCATTTCCTCATGGTGGAGGGTAATTCCCAGAAAGGCATGTTGCTAGAACCCCAATGGCCAATATTCTTAGGAGATAGGGGACAGTGCCTTAGGGCCTAAAGAGAGGTACTGGACAGAGCCACCCACCTACCTCAGATCTCCTATAGCTAGCAGCAGGGCCTGTGTTACAGGGTTGTGAGTGTCACTAGTTAGCACAAAGTCCTTGCTTCACTGATAATGGGAATTAAAACTGAGGCAGCAGCACAAAGTTATAGGCAAAAGCTCTAACTGGAAAGCAACAGAAAACTGGGAAGGGGCTTCTGTTTGTCTTGCTGAAAGGGATACAGTTCTGGCAATAAAAAAAAGCAAAGCAAATAGATCAAACTGGCCCACTAACAAAGGAAAGGCACAGGCTTTGACGTGGTGCCAAGGTGGGCTAGGGTCTGCTTGATCGTTAACCCAGTTCTGGTTTTGCAGCTCTAGAGAAGTCCTTAGAGGACTCAAAGAAGCAGTTCAGTCCCCCTGAGGTGACTGCTTCTGTTTAGGGGTAAAGCTGCATCTTGGTTTTATAGAGGCTTTGCTGGCATCCAAGATGACTTGGTAGGTTTAGGACAAAGACTGGAGCCCTTCAGGAGCCCATCCAGGGGGTCCTGAGCAAGACATACCTCCTGGCAGCTGAATGTCCCTGCAACCCTCTTACTTGGTATCCTCTGAAAGGGGAGGAGGTAGCTTAGGTAATTCAGGGCTAATAAGCTTTGTATTACCAGGTTTTAGATGACATTCCTTGAATGATGAACATGCCAATTTGTAAAGTTGAACAGGGAGCTGACCCAAAGTTTTAAGACAATGAAAGAAACACTCACAAAATAAAGGTGAAGAAATGGCAAGCTTTATTCTGTTTCTGGTTACCCATTGAGCATCTGAAGGCCCAAGTAAAGTCACTGTTTTTTGAGCAAAAGCAGCTTGAAGTTCCTGCCACCTCAGAGAGGAACAGCAATCGCGCTTCTAGCGATTAACGGGCTAATTTTCCTTGACAGCCTGGCTTACAGGTTACCTACCTAGGAAGTTGTTTGTCCTCTGTCCCTCAGCAGTGATCCCCAAAGCTTGATTCTCACCTACCTTATCCTTGGAGATGCTTTGAAAAGGGCATCTAGGTGCCTTTCTTTACCTGGCTGTAATGATACAACTGGTTCTTGGGGTTAGTACAATTGTTTTTGGAAGAATGAAGGGATAGGGGTGGTAAGATGGCTCAGTGGTCTAAAGCACCTACTTACAACAAGCTTAGCAAAGCACAGGGACCGTGGTTCAATCCCCCAGCACCACATGCCAGCCAGTCCCGCCCCCTGGTGGGCTGAGCTGACCACACACACACACACACACACACATACACACATACACACACACAAATAAGATAAATTAAAAAAAAAATTTTTTAAAAAAAAGAATGAAGGGATAAGGAAGAATGCACAATCTACTTTTAATGGGTGATGGGCCCCCAGCTGAGGCCGAGAGTTCTCTGCCCTGTCCCTGGAGGTCTCCACTCTTTTTCACAGGAATTAAAGGCATTTGTATTTGTGGAGTGCCTGGAGCATAGTGTGTGCTAAATTAGTTCAAGAGTGAAGAGGGTGGATGCATTTGAATACCAGCTTCACTGCGCTCTGAGATGCTCAAGCATCTATAATTAATTTCTGAGAAGATCCTGGAATTTGTAGGTGCCTGGGTCATCGTTCAGGTGGATTCTTGAGGCTTTTGCCATTGTTAGTAATTTGCGTTCTCACATCCAAAAGTGCATAACACAGCACATTTCCATCCATCCATCCATACACACTCCTAAATAGGTGATTTAGAGGTATCCTATTGTTCGTGTAAAGAGCTATCAATGTATCCCAGTGGTTTTTAAACATATTTTTTAAAAGGGATTTTACATAGAAGCCCAGTATGATTGCCTGTCATTTAACATTTCCATTCACATTAATAATTAGCAAGCAAATGTCTGCAGCACTGAAAAGGAACGGGGTTCCTGGGTCTGGGCCTCTGTTCTGCTTACCTGGGTCAGGCCACCAGGAAAGGTCTTTGAGGCGGCAAATCTCTCTTGGTACCACTGCAGCTGCACAAAAGGGAGCCATCTTAGCTGCCCAGACCAGCACCTTCATTTTTAACCGTGTATTTGTTTACATTAACCCGTGCTGTAAAAATGTGACTCATGTTCACAGCAGCAAGATGAGGTTTCTTTTTCAGTGTTTTTAAAGCAGATATTTGGGAGAAAAAGCACAAATGAGGTGTGATGTGTGAAAACCATGAAGGTGGCATTGCTGTGTAGGAGGATTAGAAAACACTGACCCCCTCCGTGCTTTATCTTAACTTTATCTGAAAGCTGATGTGGTCACCCCTTGGAAGGTTAAGATATGAATCAGAAAAGAGTGGGAAAGAGAACCGGCTGGATCCATCACCGGCAGAGCATCAATTTCCTGTGTCAGTTGTGCAGTTTCTCCAGCAGCCAATGATGTGGTGCTTTTACCTGCAGAGGTTTTTGTGGTAGTGCTAATGGCCTTTTTGTTTAATGCCCTTTTGCCTCATTCTTGTGTTTTTAACAATAAAAAAATGGCACTAAGCCAGAAGCTGGTGTCCACTAAACAAACAGGAGTCCAGCTGCTCTGAGTGAAGCTGGCATTGAAGTGTGGCCCTGGAGCCCTAGAGGCCCCAGCCCTGGAGTCCTTGCATGCATCCTTCCTTGCAGACATGTTGATTCCAAGTGGGTAGTTAACTTTACAGCAGAGGCTTCTGCCACTGACTGCTGCAGGACAGGGTCTTACTGGGATTCACCTCTCTGTGGCTAGTTGCTGGCACACAGCCTAGCACAGGGTGGTAAATGAACAGACACACCAGAGGTATCTTATCACCACCCCTGCTCCTGCCTCTCCATCCCTGCTCAGAGATTTCCCAGATTAGACCCACAAGAAGGACTGACTGGAAGTGGGGAAGGGCAGGTGGAAGGGTGGCAAGATGAGGAAAGAGTTAGATGACTGAGCTTATGAGTAAATAGATGCAGCACTTGGGAGGCTGAAAACAGGAGGATCACTATGAGTCCAATCCGTGCAGTGAGACCCTGTAGACACCATACTAAATACATTTTTTTTAAAAAAATGAGTAAATAGATGGATACATAGGTATGCAGATTATATGGATGGGGGATGGAAGGATGGAGGGATGGATGATGAATACATGGGAAGATGGATATGTGGATAGGTGGATGGATGGACAGTTTAATAATTGATTGATATATGGGTGCATAGTGGGTTAGTAGGCAGGTAGGTAGACAGAATAGATGAGTACAGAATAGATAGGTGGATGGATGGGTGGAGGGTGGTTCGTGCTCAGCAGACCAAGGAAGGGTGATCACAGGCTGTCTGCCTCATTCTGATCTCAGAGGCAGTGGCCCCAGTGTCCTTTCCTGTACAAACCCTGACCTCCAAATAGTTTTTGCTGCACTTCCTGATGGGAGGCCACATCTTGTCATCTGACTCAGAAATCCACGTTTCATCTGCTACTTTTATTCTTCACTCACACCTCACCTTTTCAGAGACTGGGCCTCATTAAAATCTGTCCTCTACCAGTCGTGCTTTGAGGAAGCTCCTTGTTAGGGCTTTCTGCTGTGAAATGGATCGTACTGGCCCATGTGAGTGCCACCCTGAATGCTAAATACTGTTATGAGCAGATTTAGCCTAGAGATGTTCCGGAGTTGTCAGTTCAGATGTTCATAGGATTATATTTTCAAACATCATCACACATCCTCTGTGACAGACTTGATTACTGTGATGAACTAGTTTCCTTCCTTTGAGAGATGTTGCAAAAATGATTCTGAAAGCATTTCAGCAAAATGCAGGGCAAAACTGAAGTGACGTTATTTCCTTCGGGTGGCTCATTTAGCTTGCTGGGAGAGGCAGCTTTGTGTGGAGGAAAGAGCACAAGAAGAGGAGTCCACAGAAGGAGATCTGTGTGCTGTCCCAGCTCCTCAGCAGCTGCTGACCTCAGGGAGATCTCTCATCTTCCCATTTGCCTCTGCAAAATGAGACCAGTGACCAGGGGCTCCTCCACGGGGTGCTCAGAAGATGAAGACAGCCTCGCAGCAAACTGTGACAGCCGTGTGACTACAGGAGTATGGTGGAAGAGGAGAGAAAGCCATGCCTCAATAGCTGCTTTGCCTAAGAAGGAGAAATCAGCTATGTACAGTGAAAATTTCTTCACTGATTGCCTCACTCATGTCCAGCTCTGCATTCACACAAAGAATACAGAAAGGAATGAGATACATTTGACATCCACACTGCTTGGCATGATGGCCACCAGCCCCACTCCGGAGTACTTGGAATATGGCTAGACCCCAAATGTAAACTGCTCGCTGGATTTTAAACTGAGTACGAAAAAAGGTGAAAATATCTCAACATTTTATATTGATTACAGTTACAATTATGTTATTTTGGATTTATGAAGTATATAAAGTCTATCATTAACATTAAAATATTAATTTCACCTATATTTTTGGGATGGATGAGGGAATCAAACCCAGGGAGTGCTCTACCACTGGACTACACCTGTGTCTTCTTTAATGTGAATCTTGCATTACTTAAAATGATACGTGGAGGGGTTGGGGTTACAGCTCAGTGGCATAAGCTCCTTCCCAGCAAGTGCAAGGTCCTGAGTTTGATCCTCAATACTAAAAAAAAAGGAAGATGATACATGGAGATGACCTTATATTTTCACTGAACGCTGTGGTTCCATTGCAGGGTCTCCCATAGCCCTTCCAAATGAGACAGTCAAGCTCCAATCCTCTTTCTCCTCAATGCTTCAACTGTGAATTGCATCCCTGCTGATTGGAGTCCAGTTAACATTTTATGTAACTTAGTCTTGAATATGTAGGGAAAAAAAAAAAAAAAGACCAGGTAGGAGGTTGCCTAATATAAGGTAGAGGCCAGCTTGCAAAAATGCTGAAGCTCACAAGTCTCAGGGTATGTACATTTAATTACTGCTGTGATTGATCAGCCACAAATTCTCTGTATAAATGTAAGAAGAATGCAAAAGTTGTGCATGTGCATATGTGTGACTGTAGATGTGCGTGTGTGCTGACATTATGTGTGTATGTATAGGACCACAGCCTGCGATCGGAAGTGACCTAGATTCTCTCTCCAGCACACAGGATCTTTAGTAAGCCATATGTAGTAATAGTTTAATCCACCTAACCACTGTCAATTCCCCTTCAGTAATTTGGCAGAGTCTCTGCAGCCTGTGTAGTTCTGCAGTGTTTTCCCCAGTGCACAGAAAAATTCCCTGTTCCTACTCAAATCTAGCAATTCCATCAACAAGCTTATGAAGAGCTACTTCAGTAATCCACGGGTAATGACTTTAGCTGCTGGACAGCTGTCTTGAGAATTAAAGTCCCCTTGGAACAGGGCATCCTGAGGTTCTCAACTCCAGCACAATAGAAGCATATCCTGATCCCCCTCCAGTCCCCATCACACAGCCGTGGAGTTTGTAGCAGATACCAGCTGGGTCTTCTCCTGGCTTAGACTTCCCACCCTGACCTGTATGAGTGGTAGTGACCATAAGAGAGGCAGTGGAGCTGATCTGACATCTCCCTTCTAGGAAGTCAGTGAGTCTTAGCAGGGTCGAGGTCCCCAGCTCAGCTCCTCCGCAGCATAAAAAGCATGTTGCTTGGTACGTGGTAAGAGGAGGGGCTGTTGGATCTCTCAGGCCTCCTGTGACTCTCAAGTAGTGAGAAAGAAAAAGATTTCAGGTGGAAACCAGGCCCCAAAGGTCTCAGTTTCCTTGGAACAATCTCCACGCAGGAAACAATGAGTACCATTTTATAGAAAAGAGAACTGAGACCCAAGAGATCACATAGGTTACCCAAAGCCACAGAGGGGCAAGTGGTGGGGATCAGGCATCCATGCTGAGGCCAGCCACTTCTAATGCCCTCTGTGGTTGTGTATCCCTTTTCCCACTTCCCACCAGCCTCCATGGAATCCTTTGTGACCTAAGTTTTCATCACCACACCAGCCATGTTTCTACAGGGAAATATGTGTGGGTGTCATCTTCCACTCCTCCCTTAGAGTCAGCCTTGCTCCTCCACCTCCACAAAAACCCACTGCCATTCTCTTCCCACCATCCTGCGCCCTCGTCCCTTCTGCCACACATTCTTTCTGACTCACTTTCACACTTACCAGATGATTCTTCTGAAATAATGTTTGACCATGGTCCTCCTTATCCGAACCCCTCATGGCTCCCCACTGCCTTCAGAATCTAGCTCGGTGGGGAGGAGCACTGCCACCGGCCACACCCGAGTTTCCACCATTTCTCCTTGCACTGTCTCCACACAGAAGCAAGAGCAGTTACTCCCCATGTGCAATTGGAATTGTCAATCTTCAGAGCTGTGTTCATGTGTTTTTCCTTCACCTCTGCAATTGTTCGTGCATTCAAACAATGGTTTGAATGGAACAGGGCATCCTGAGGTTCTCATAGGAGACCAAGATTCAGATCATGTTTGGGGAACTCTCTATGTGCCAAGCACTGCGCTGGGAGGCAGGGAAACAAAGGAAATAAAACAAACCATGATCCTTCCCTTCTGAGAGTTTCTAGTCTAGTGCAAGCAGAAACGCACACAGTAACTGACATCTCACATGGGCACATGGTATGGTATGATAGAAGGCAGTGGTTGCTGTTCAAAAAGAAGAAAAGAAGAATATGAAGGGCAATGAGGACTGGAAGTATCCCCAGAGGAGGAAGAGCAGAGAGCTTTCCACAACATGGCTGGGAGGCTTCATTCCAAAAATAATGTTTGAGGAAAGTGTAGAGGGGTCTGCTGGTTAGCTCAGTTGTTTAAGCACCTGCTTATGCAGTCAGGTGTAGGATATACAGTTCAATCGCCAGCTCCACATGCCTTATCAGAGCTGCCCTTAAGACAGCCTGAGCCAGCCAAAAGGTGTTGATGGAAGCAAGGGAGTGAGTGAGTTGTGCCTGTGAGCAGGGGGTGACACAAAGCCCTAACATGACATCATCAGGAGTGCCCAGGGAGGGAGGGGCGCTTCTGCCTCCTGCCAAGACAGAGGAGTAACAGGAACTGGACCTACCTTCCTGTCACGAACAACTGAGAAACCAACCCAGACACGTGGGGGAAGCATTTTTATCCATGAGACTGTATGCCTTTGAGGACTAAGATCCCTGAATCGAGGAGCACAAGGTGACTCGACACTGGTCAGCTTACAGCCTGGTGGGCATCTAGGCTATAGGGTGGGCAAAAGGAACCCAAACAGAGCCTGCAGTCTTGCTGAGTGGAGGAGATAATGTGCAGAATTATAGGAGACCAAGGAGGCTATGACTGTCAGGGAACGTACCAGGGGAGGGAAAGCTGCATGAAGATATACGCGTGATTCCCTGGGGCCTCAGCTGAGTCTTACCAAAGCATGCTCTGTAATAAGGACAGTCCCTGAAGCCAGGTAAAGACCCAGCAGAGAGGAGGCAGAAGGCTCCTCAGAGTTCAAGCAGGGAAGAGTTCATGTTCCCACCAGCCTGGGTGGAAAAACTTTGCAATCTATAAGGAGAATACTGAGAAAGGGGTCAGTATCAATTAGTAAAACTAATTCCATAAGACAGTGGCTCTGGCCCCACCTAACAAGGCTTAACAGCAAGACTCAAAGAGCCAAATGCTTTCCAAAGAATGTAATCATGTCCCAGACAAAGCTTAATAGTATTTAAAGGAATATTTTGCCAACTCTAGCATTCTATGAAGGATCTGACATGTAATGAAAAATGTCCATGCAGACAAAGAAGCTAAGTGTGTGGGAATTACAAAGAGGCCAGTGTGGTTGGGACAGTGTCAGTTGAGAAGTTGGAGACAGCATCATGGAAATCTAGACTGCAGGAGACATAGCTATTTAAAAGGACTCTAGGCCAGTTGAGATGGTGACAGGCTTTTGAGTGCCCTTGCAGACTAAAAAGCTCACCTGCTCTGCTCTAAAGTCCTTGGGACCCACAGACCCACTGGCCTGTCCTTAGTAGGTTACCCTTGTGCTGACACCCCTGCCCACAAGCAGGCCTTACACTGCTGTCTGAGAAGGACCAGTCCAGTGGACAAGGAAGAAAAGGCTGGAATAAGAAGGAAAAGAGACTTCCCATTTGGGATGAGGATGAACCTGAGGTTCTGCTTTAATCCCTTCTACACTGTCAGACCCAACACTTGCAAGATGTGTGACCTTGGAAAATTTTTGTCACTACCATGCCATGTTTGCCTACTTGACTAAAGATACTAATTAAGTGCTACCTACTTCTAAACAGAATTTAGAAGCAGCTTTCAGCAAAAGACACATATACAATAAGATCACTGAGATACGAATAAGAGATACAACACACACCAAAAGCCTAGGCTGGTGTCATTACCTTAATTATGAACTCAAATGAACTGGAGAGTTGCTGACTGATAAAGAGAACAAAGCCTCCTTTTCTTCATCTATGAAATGGGGTTGATGATCCCGCCAGCCCACCCTAGAGGGCTACCACAGTGATCAAGGCTGCAGATGAGACTGCATCACCCAGAACCCTACTAGGCATGAATAGGAACCAGATCTACCCAAAGACAACAGCAAGGTCCAGGCTGTAGTGTCTCCATTCACCAGCTCCAGGTCTGCTTCCATCTCACCCAGCTCACTTCTGATTCCAGTCATCACAACAGTAAGTGCAGCAAAAGAGGACTTTGCTTCCTGCATAGCAGTGGCAAAAATCTCATTGAGCTCTTTAGTTTTGATTGGCTGGCTTGAGTTAAATGGTCATCCTGGAACCAATCATGTTGCTGGAGTATAGGCTGCATGTGTTGGCCAAATCTAAGTCATGTGCTCCATCCCTGCACAGAGCCAGCTCCATAGAACATTGATGGAACATCTCTGTGTTGATATTTCTTTTTCTCTCCTCCCCTGGATACATTGTTCCACATCCATTTTTTGCCCTACTCTGTACCCAACAAAGCTGATCCCACAGATGGCATCACCTACATCCCCTGATGTTTAGCTTCCTGTTGAATTGGTACAGTGGAGAGACAGACAGGAGATGGGGATCCAAGAGGAGAGGGAGAAGTCAAGGTATAGCCTTCTCCTCCCCGCAGGCCTTGGGGCCGCATCTCCTGAAAGCGCTGTGCCCAAGACTAGCTTCTCTGCATCTCCTGCCTTTGTGAAACTCCAGTGACATTCCTTATTTGCCCCTTGGACCATAGGTATGGTTCCAGCTTCTGCCATAGCCAGTCTTTGGGGACATCATCCCCCTTTGTCAGCTCCTTTAATCTGCTCCCTGCTCTCTAGGTTTTAATGAAATCTCCACCTTTGAACCCCCCAATGAATTGTGTTTCCTCCCATGACCTATATTATTTCTCTATTGTGTCAAGATCAATTGTCCTGAAGTGAAGTAGCTTAAAGCAACAAGAGCTATTCATTATCTCACAGGATCTGTGGGCCCAGAATTCAGGAGTGACTTGGCTGAAAGACTGGCTTAGAGACTCTCAGATAATGTAGGCATGATGTCCGAGAGGACTCAGTCACACTGTGGCTTCCTAGAGCTGGAGCATTTGTTTCCTACAGGACTCTCACATGACAGGTAGTGAGCTGATGCTGGCTGTTGACAGTAGAATTTGGTTGCTTGCCGTGGTGACCTCTACAAAGCACCTCTTGGGTGTGTGTCCTCATGGCATGACACTGGCTTCCACCAGCATATGTGATCCAAAGGAAGACCACAAAAAGGCTGAATCCACACTATCTTTTTTATAACCTACACTTGGAAATCACACCCCGCCACTTCTGTAATATCTCCCTGGTTACAAAGACCAGCTCTCAGTGTGGGAAGGCACTAAATAAAGGTGCAATGACCAGGAGGTGAGAATCATTTGGGGGCTGTCTTGGAGTGTGGTCATCACAGCCTCAGAATTAAAAAGAGTATTCTTATACCCAAAGGCAGATCAGTTGTTGAGTGAGAAAAGTAATGTCCACTGTAAAGTTCATTGGCACCTACAAACCAAGTAAAAATCCTGCTAACATAAGGGTTATGAGTTTCAATTTACCAACACGTCTTGTGTCTTGACCAGGACTCATAGAAAAGCCACAGGGAAAGAAGTAAGCCCTCCTCATGCCCAAGCTGGATGGGAGAGAAGAGGGGAGAGAGCCCAAAAGGATTTCTGAATTTGTCTTCTACAGTGGGCCCTACCAGCCCTAAAAACAACCCATGACACCCAACCCTACGCTCTCAGGCCACCTCAGCATCGCACAGCCATCATGTCATACATGTTACCTGAAACTGGCCTTCTGACCCTCAGGAGCTCCCAAGTCCTCAATGCAGCAGTCTTAATCCCAACCTTCCCTTCCCCTCTGCCCTTTCTTTTCTCCTCTGCCAGTGCCCATCTCTTAATGAAGGAGTTTTCTTTGATGGACTATTTTTATGCTTAGCTATGATACCACGTGCACAGTGCTCCAGCCATACGTGGAGCCATTTTGGTTTCTGGTAGGACCTAAACCAAGAGGGAAAATGGGCTTTCAATCATATGCCAGTGACATATGCCTGCTGGCCTAGTCTGCTCTTTGCAAAGCAGTGGAAGACACAAGTGATTCATCCTGCTGAGCTCCAGTAGCCCTGTGCATTTCCTCTCCACATAGTCATTTGTTTCTCTTAGTTATCAGTTCATGGCAACTAATACTGCTGGCTCTGGAGAGCCAAGCTTTTTTTTTTTAATTTTATTTTTTTCTATAATTTTATTGAGAAACAAATAGCAATGAGATAGTTTCAAATCAAATTGGTAGGAGTTTCAATAATTAACAAATTGCATACATTCTTCCTAGTGGTTATTTGCTGTACAAGATGCAAACATAATATCCTACTTATAAACACTATTACAACAAATCCCTCTATTCATTAAGAGAATGTAACTGTATATCTATCCTAACCATTTTGAATACACAGATACAAAATGTACATTCCTCTGTATCCCCTTTTTTGTTTAGTTCTGTCATTTGAATATTATAGGTGTATTAACTCAGCAAAATATTCTAAAAGAGTCCAGTAGTCCATAATAGTATTGGGTCTTCCACTTCACTGGCAATGTCAGAAATTGTTGACCTGAGTCCCCTACAGCTCAACATAACAGCATGGCTTTACTTGTTATACTTTGTTTTTATACTTTTCTACTGGATGGTTAAGACCAAGGTAAAGCAGGACCTATGCAACAAGAATTGTAGCTTTTGGGTCTGATAAGGTCAGTGAAATGCCCTCAGGATTTATCTTGAGATCCTGTACCTCAGATTGTAGAACCTTTGTCAGTGTCAGCCATGTGGATGAGTCACGGCCATTGCTTGACCAATTTGCTCTCTGTGAAAGCCTGAGAGAATATTTTCTCTCCATGTGACTCTCCTTAGGCACACTCTACATCATCAGTCACCTTCCTCTTTGGCCTCATAATCTCCTTGATCAGAAAGTTTGGGACACTACCAAGTTACATGATGTTACAGTACAAGATCTCATATGTCCTGAGTCTTAATTGACCTTGGAAGGCTAGGGCCAAAATGTTGGCCTTCCATGCAGCCCTCCTTTTTCTCTAATTTTAGTCTGCAAACTTAGGTTGCTAACACTCCAGAAGAGAAATTTATTGTTATTACCATACAACCTAGACTGTTAAGCTTAACCTCACTATCTGTCTGATTATCAAACATCTTAGGCATAACATGGAACAGGTATTTTTAATCAAGTGTTGATATGTTGAACTTTAAGTCCCTACAGAATATGATGAAAAAACATTTAAAACTTAGAATATATTTTGAAAATCAGCATAAAGAATTATATAATTCTTGTGTTTACACATAAGTCCAGAAATCTAATCATATACAACCTTATAGCAGGACAGTCCCGCAACATTCCTTTTCCTGTCTCCTGCCTTCATTCACCACCCAGGTGAAGCTTTTATTCATTCATTCATTCATTCCTTTTTATCCTGTTTCTCTGTTTCCCTTCTTCCTCCATAGACATTCTAATGAGTCTAACTGACCCCTTTGCTTGGTGTCATTCTGCTGTAAAATGTGCAATGATATTGTATATGTTTGTTTTTAATTTATATAAATTTTAATTTTAACATATTTTTAAAATATATAAATATATATTTATATATTTTAATGAAATTTATATAAATTTTGATTTACATAAATGTTTTATATATCATTTTCTATGTATCATGTTTTGTCTCCCTTTTTTATGTAGCAGTGTGCTTGTGAGAACCATTCTTCTATTGCTTCCAACCTACTACCCTTTGTGACACTTTCCACACAGACACACACACACACACACACACACACACACACTGCTGCAGTGGGCAGCATTCCAAGTGTCCCTTTAGAAGAATTTCCCAGGGCTGTGTGTGGGAGCGGAATTCTGGGTCAGAGGGCCTGCAGACAGTTAATTAGTCATGCCAGCTGCTGTTTGGAATGGCTGCTCCCCTGGCATCCCACCCGAAGCAATGAGATCCCTGCATCTTTCTCCCCTCACCAACATCTGGAATTATCTGCACTTCCAATTGTTGCCATTCAGGACATATAGTAACACTCACTTTAATTGAATTTTCTCTAATTTTTAATGATATTTAGCATTGTTTCAATACTCCTTGGCTTTTGGATTTCTCTATTGTAACTTACTGGTTCGGATGCTTTGCCTACATTTATGATGGGCTTGCTGTCTTCATAATGTTGATTTTTCAGGAATCCCATGTGTAACTGGATATTGGTTCCATGCTGATTTCAGGTCTCCTGTTTAAAAATACATTCTATTGTCTGCCTATTGACTTTTTGCAAGGCATCTTTGCCTAAGAGAAAGGCTCATATGACATAATGAAATTAATCTAGTGCTACATGCCTTGTGTTTTTGAAAGGAAGCTCTCCCTTTCTTCTGCTGGTCCCTTGGCTACAACCACTGCTGCCTCCATGGTATGTCACCGAGGATTTTCCTCTCCAGGCCTTTGCATATGCTGTGACACCTCCCTGGTACCCACTTGTATCCCCAGCTTTCTCTTTGGCCAGGTGGCTCTCCCTAGCTGGCCCTTCTGGGCTCACTTGAGATGTGTTATTTCTAGGAAGCCTTCCCTAACCCTAAGTGAAGACAAATGTCCCATGGTCAGGTTATCTGCCAACCTGACACTTATGCCACTGTTCTGCAGCTGTAAATGGGCTACCTCCCCCACCATATTTTGAGCTCCAAGGACAGGGCTGCACCTTGGGGACTGCTTTTCCTGCTAGGTCTGACATAGCAGGTACTCTGGAAACACATGGTGAATTCCTGGCCTCATACTCTGCAGGGTCTTGGCACTTTCCTTTTCTAAAGCACAGGACTTTGCTCCTACCAGCCTGCAAAGCAGGGTTAGCCAACCTTTGCAGCTGGGACTAGAGGCAGGCAAGGCTGATGAGGCTGGCATCTTGGTGAGCTGATGATGGGTAATCACAGGGTGGGGTGTGGAAGAGTGAGGAAGGGAGTTCAGTGCTGACTGAGCCCCACCAAGAAATTGCACAGCCAGAGGGACAAAGAGGCCAGCATATCCAGGGCTGCAACATCCCTGCAGAACTGCACAGCCTCCCCTCCTTTGGGGACAAGAGCTCAGGAGCCCTACTGCTCTTCCCTTCCCTCCCTGCCCCATACCCCCAGGCCAAATCACAGTGATTCCAAGCCAGAGAGGTTTTCCAACCCCAGCATCTCATGTATAACTGATATCCAGGAAAGATTTCCAGGGAGTTCTAGCCCTTATTTTGAGGGATGCCCATGACTAACTTCAAGATTCCTTCACATTCTGGGCAGAGCGTGGGAAAAGGGCCTGTACACCCATGAAGAGGTATTGCTGAATTCATTTAGGATGTGGACCATGTCATTATCCCTCCTGTTTTCCTCAACTTTTGTCCACCCCAGTCTATAAAGAAAGCAGAGGCCTTCCTATATACCCATATCCATGTAAAAGGAAATCCAACACAGACTCTGACCTCTGTTATAGGGATTTGTGAGGGGGTCTCTCTGGAGATGGGGAAGGATTATACTGCGGAATCAATTTGAGTCACTCAGGTATAACATTAGCTGCCCACCCTCAGTCCCCTCAGATGCTTTCTCTCTACCTGCTAGATCCTGAATCCCCAGCTTCTCAGGAGAAAAACTGAAGCCGACCCATGTCCCTGGCAGGTGGCCAGCCTCTACCAACTGCCCTGGTTCCTACCTGCCCAGCTGCCTGCCAGGTTCTTACCTGACCCAGGAGACTAAACAAGGTTCCTTTCTCAACCAAGATTGGCCTCTCCATAAGAGGAATTCTGGGATCAGCTTCCAGATAATACAAACTGTATCTCCTTACACAATAGAGAAACTACAACCAAAGTCACAAATCTAGGTACCTGCCTTCCTTTCTGGGCCATCTGTCTTGTGAGTCACTGCATCCTAACCATCTTCCCTTTCCTATTTCTCTGGTCTGCCTTTCTCTTTCTTAGCTAGGCTCCCTCCTGCAGCTGAGCCCTTCACCTCCTGCCCCAGCTGCTGCTGCACCAGCTGCTTAATTTGAGTCCTGCCCCACCCCCACCAGGCCAATCTGCAGCCCTCCCTGGCAAAAAGCAAAGATTCCAACAGATTGCAAATTGCATGTCTCAGACTTTGAGGTCAACTGGTCAGCAATTTGGTTTTCCTGGTGGAGACTAATCTATTTAACAAAAATAGAACATACAGTAAAGCAAAAATTAAACACTTCTAATAGTAGGGATGCTTGCATCTGCAAATGACTGGGAAAGAAGGGGCAGAGGAGGCCTGGAGATGATGCCCGATGCCTGGCTTTAGAGCTGCAAAGCTCCCTGGTCTCAGAACTCACTGAGGGATGTGGACAAAGACACCACTTGCTGGGATCCCAGGCCTCCTCTGCCAACTGTTTGGGTAAAGAATGGCACTGGCATCCATTCACCTGCCCAAACCAAAAAGCTGGGAGCCTCACTCTAGTCTCCTGTAAAGAGCTCCTATTCTGATCAGTGTCTCATTCTTGAGGAAGAGAAGCCAGAATGTTGTTAGAAGGAGCTTGAGGTTGACAGATGTGGGGGACTTACAGTACAGTTATATGACCCAAGGCAAATTCTTAACATCTTGGGCCCTCTATTTCTTCACTTATAAAATGGAGATTTTGATGAACCAACCTGCTGGAGTTGTTTAGGTTTATTAATAAAGTAGAAACCTGTGTGGGGGACATCTTAGATAATATATGGAAAGGTTTCAAGAGAGCGAAAATATCTTCCAGATTATTGCCTCTGCATGTTTTTCAGTGGGAAACCTCAGGACAGGGCTTCAAAGGGCCTTGCCCAGGGGCCCTTCCTAGAAAATGGTCAGGCTAGCCTCGGTGCGAGCCCTTCGACTCCTTGTCCGTTGCTCTCTTTGCAATTTGAAGTTGAGGGGAAATGTGCTTGTGTGTGCACAGATTTCTGGCTCCAGCTCAGGAAAGCTCTAATCTGTCAGTAAAATGTAATCTATTTCAAGGGAGAGCATTATTTTCTTGGTGATGCTGTTGCTATTTTTGCCTGTACGAATGTGTCTCCTTATAACATCATCAAAGAAAAAGTTTTTTAATAAAGTTTCCTTGTTATTAAAATAACACCTGCTTGTTGTACAGTATCAGCGAGTACTGAAAAGTAAAAATGAAGGAAAAATGATCACATAACCCAGGACGAACCAGGGTGAACAGTATTACTTCATGAGAGTCACTTCTACCTACTTGTGAACATAGGTAGAACTTTAATGCATTAGTTAGAATAAGGAAAAAATTAGTTCTCTCTTATGCCAAATCCCAAGGGGACACTTGTGGCCTCAGAGACCTCAGGGAGGGATATGTGGGAGCAAGAGGGACCTTGTCGGAGGTTCGGACAGGCCAGATCTGGAATGAGTATGCCATTTCTACCCACATTCCTCTGGCCAGGACTGTCATGCCGGCTCCCTAACTATGAGAATATAGTCTAGCTATATGCCTAGGAGGAGAATCAAGTGGACTTGGAGGTCGTGCTAGTGTCTGGTGCAGAGTATCACTTTTTCCAATACTGTATTGCTTTTGTAATACTAAAGTATAACTTGGATTAAGTTGCCCTCTGAATAAAATCTTTCCACGAGGGTGGGGATATAGCTCGGTGGCACAAGTTCCTGCCTGGCAAGCACAAGCTGCTGAGTTCAATTCCCAGTACCAAAAACATGAAAATAAGATAAAATGAAATCTTTCTATGGCCCCCTGGATCGGTCAGTGTTTACTAGAGAACAGATATAATACAAAATACACAAATATTTAAGAGTTAACAAGATTGACTTACTGAGGCCACCCACAGAATCGGATGGATTCAGCTGAAAGTCTGCAGCTCACTGCAGTGTGCTGTGCAAGTCCATATCAGGAGGCCAATGGGTCTGCAATTAAGGCTGAAGGATCTGCGCCAGAAGCCAGGGAATCTATGCTGGATGCCAAGAGAGGATGTACAAAGCGAAAGCCAAGACTGGAGCTCCTCTGAAGCAGCAGAATCAGATCCATCCTTCTTCGTTTCCACTTTATTCTATCCATGCAACAAGCCACCCTAGGGTGGGTCTTCCCCACCCTAGGGTGCTGAGTCAGCTTCATTGAGCTTCTCTTACTCAGTTGACACACTCAATCAACCATCATCTTGCCTCTTGAATTCAAAATTGATCCTAGTGTCCTTGCATTGGTCTGTAAATTGCTACCTAATCTTGCACCCATCCACCATGTCTGTCATGCACCTCGCTCATCCCTTCAACACCTATTCACTGGCATCAAGTGTCTGATGTCCTAGCCCCTTCCCTGCTCCATTGTACCTCCTTGGAATTCCCTCTTCCAAGAGGCTACCTCTGTTGCTCTTAGTTCAGCTAACTCCCTTAGGTCTCCTTGTAAATGTCACCTTCCAAGAAAGGGCTCTCCGTGACCCCTAGTTTAAAATAGGGTCTTCTATTCTCTCTCCTGGCATGCTGCTCTTTTCTTTCTTATTGCTTATTGTTGGTAATTCTGCAAGTGATTGTATATTTATCATTTGATATCTATCTCTCCAACCAGAATGTAAGCTGCATGGAATCTAGGATCACATTGATTTTTCTCAGTCTTTAGTCTGCTGTCTGCCTAGCAGCACATTATAGGTACCCACAGTACTCATTGACTGACTGACTGACTGAATGAGTGAATGAATGAATGAATGAATGTATCATAATACTCTATCATGCATCTGTGTCACAGTTGACTGTGCTATTCCTCTACTTCTTAAACATTTCATTCATGTGTAGTACTCTGCTGTTGTAAACAGGCCTGACTGGCAGTACAGTAACTGATAGGAGAGAGTCGGACACCTCTCCAGGGCTACTTACCCTCCTCCTCAGGGTCCCATTTCTCTCCACTGCACCTAGCCCTACCTTGTACCACCATTTGCTTTGTGGGTGGTCACTGTTTGGACACTCTGGACCCTCTGATTTTAGTGCCTCAGACATACATTTCCCCGTCATCACATCGGCAGAAAAGTGTTAGCAGGACAGGCCACACTTCTTCTCACCTTCTCCTTCTTTGGACTCAGCCCTGCTACTTTGCAAGGCCCTGTGGGCACATCAAACATTCTGAAGGTCTGGGCCTATTGAATGAATTTTCAGTGTAAAAAAAAAAGTGTTTTAAATAAAAAACAAAATATGACCGCTTGTATAGCCCAAGGGGACATTCAAAAAAAATAAAAGGAATATTTTTCACCTGTGCAGAACGTATGGATGGATGTACCAAATAATTTGCTCTAAGTCCTATTATCCCTGTCACAACAGAGGGCACCATCATCTAGATCTCTACCCTTGATAGAAGAACTTCCCAGCAGGCTACCCCATGGTTCTCAAAGGCTATTTTAGTATGCCTCAAAGGCTAGTATGCCTTTGAGGCCAGTGCTGCCATGGGTGGAGGGCTGGCAGCAGAATGCTCCAGGCTGGGTGGGGCTACCAACCCAGCTGGTGATGTGGTGTCCCCGATTCTGATAGAGCTGAGCAGGACCTCCTTGGCCCTTCAAGCTCCAGTGACTCAGAGACTCCCTAGCTTGCGTGATGTGTCAGAGCAGACCTTCCTCCAGCAGGGCGAATCCGATGCTCAAAGCAGCATGCGTGCTTACTGCTGCCCAAGCAGTCACACCTCCCACAGGCACAAGTGCCTCCAGAACCCAGGAAGGGGGAACCCCTCAAGCACCTTCAAGCTGCCACCTTCCTGCCACTCAGCCCCTATAGCAGAACATGTTCTCTGGGCAGGACATCCTGTCCTCCACTGTGAATTTAAGGGAGGAAACCCCATCCTGGGGCTTGGTTCATAAGGCATAAATTGTTGTTGGGTTGAATTTTACTGCCTCTTCATGTGAAACATTCCAAATGGACAGTGAAATACAGAATTGTTCTAGGAGGATGTTCCTGGAGCCTTTTATGAACATTTGACTGTTCACTGAGATTTCTGGGATTTAGATCTGACAGCAGATGAGATTTTTCTGATCCAAATTAACTGGAGGAATTATGATGAAAATTATCCCACAGTAATCCTGGGCTATTCCTCCATGTCAGTTGTCACTCATTCACACAGACAGTCCTGAGAAATAGGTGTTGTCCTGACTATTCTTCAAATAGAAGAATTGGGGCTCAGGGATTATCCCAGCTCACAGTAGTGACTGTATTTGCTCTTGTCGGGCAAATGCTGAGCCATCAATGTTTTTCTATACATGACCCCACACAGCCTGAAGACTGATCTGAACAAGCACATGGAGCTTTGTTGCTCCAGTTATAGTGAAAGTCTAAATGTGATTGGCTTTCATGAAACAGACTTCTTAAGTTAACATTAGCAACATCTCTTTAAGGGAAAAAGTCTTTGTGAATGATCCACTTGGGGCTTTACCTCCATTATGCTATTTCCAGATCTTCTCTGCAGTCATGTTGATAAACTCCTGGAAAGTTGGATCCATTATCAATCAGCCTCCAGTTTAGAGAACAGGCCTGTCAGAGTGAGATAGAATACAGGGACCTGGCCACAATGATGCCTGATAATTGCCACACTGCTGGGGCAAAAGGAACAGAAAGGACAGTGGTGTTGCCATTGTGCCTGAAGGGTTTCTACTTTCTCAACTGGGTGCTGGCTGGTAATGAAATTTAATTTTTGAAAAGGTTCTAAAAGTCACAGAGCAGGTATGGAATATAAACAAAACAATGGCATAACACCCAAGCACACTGGCCTTCAAGGCCACTGTCACTGCTGTCTCTGCTGCTTTGAGGACCCTACCTCTGATGTATGAGGAGGCAGCCAGAAACTACTGGGCCCCACAGACATCTAGTCAACTATATCACCTACTGTCATGACCAGAATAGGAAAAAAGAAAGCTTTTTCCTGGTGCATGAACCCCTTGTGGTACTGAGGATTGAACTCAGGGCCTTCACACTGAACTTACCCCCAAACCTTTTTATTTTGAGGCAAGGTCTGGCTAATTCTGTACGTTGCACAGGCTGGGCTTGAACTTGCAGTTCTCCTGCCTTATCCTTCATTAGCAGAACCTTAATGGAACTGGCTGACAGAGGATTCTAGGAAATGTAGTTTCTAGGCTTCTAGTCACCGCAATATAGAGAAGAAATCAGGGTGATAGTGAGCTATGGTATGGGTATGATGGCTCTCAGTGACTGCCCTGATACTGCACATGACAAATACTTAAATACTTAAGGAGAGTCATAGCACTTATAGATATACAAAGACTCCATGTGTAGGCAGAGCAGAGGGCTTGTGGGGGCAATCTCGGCTCATGCTCGGTTTTGGGAAGGATGCCCACTCACTCTCCTGGCTACAGTAGCAGGTCCACCTAGCACCAAAGCTACCAGTGAGCTTGATAGCAGTGAGTTTCAATAGAACTCACTGCCTCCTTCACCCCCACCTGCCTTGTTACTCAGGTTGGGAGGAAGAGATAGGGCCAGAGCCTTGGGACCACAATGTCTCAGGCGGCACCCAACCCAAGGAAACAGATACAAGACTAAGCTCTCCCTACAAGAAGTTGACCAGGAAATTTTTCCAGGAACAGAAGCTGGAAAGGGATCAAAGAAGCAGGATCAGACAGACGGACAGGTCAAAATTGGATATGATTGCAGTAACAGCCTTGGCCAACCCCTTGGGGTCTTCCCTTGGGGTCTTCTGGGTCCTGTGGCCCCACACAGTGTCCTGATTTGAGGCAACAGTGCCAGAACTATGACCTTCACACTGATCACTATGTCTAGACTGCCCTTAGGAGGGGTCATCACTTTCTAATTTTTTTTTAATTTTAAGTTGGAACAGGGTCGCACTGCACAGCTCGGACTCGTAGTGATCCTCCCAGATGAGCGCCACCACACCTGGACTCGGTCGCCCAGCTCAGCACACCTGAGGGTGGGGCCAGCACGGCATCTGGCACCAGATATCGAACCCCAGTCCCTGCACTTGCCTAAGCCGATGCTTACTCTGCTGAGCTATCTCACCAGTCCTATCACTTTCATTAACACAGCTTTCTTAAGTTGTGAGACAATTCAATAGCAGCCAAGATGCCCAGCACTGGCCACCCACCATGCTCAGCCACATTTGCTGTGCACTCTGAACCACCCAGAATCTGGTCACACTGGCCATTTCCATTCCTTGGGCCCTCTGCACACTCTCCCACCTCGGGTCTTTGCCTTCTTTTTCCCTTCAGTTGAAGCACCTCCACTTGCCATGTAGAACTTTGATGTGTATTGCTTCTTTGCTGACTGCACTGTTGCATTAGCTCTCTTGTTTTGTCATCTATGTGTCACTGTCTCTGCTCATCATTAACTGAAATATTTTCTACATTTATTGGTGTATGTATCTTATCTATCCCTTCTAATCAAATACAAAACAATGATAGAACAGAAACCCAGAACACTACTTGGGTGGGGTGCAGTGAGGTACAACTGTACTCCCAGTACTGGGGCCGGTGGGAGATTGAAGCAGAAGGATCACCTGAGCCCAGGAGCTCAAGACCAGCCTGGACAT
Source organism: Octodon degus (assembly GCF_000260255.1). Taxonomy (NCBI): domain Eukaryota; kingdom Metazoa; phylum Chordata; class Mammalia; order Rodentia; family Octodontidae; genus Octodon; species Octodon degus. The sequence goes on along the minus strand of NW_004524797.1, from coordinate 1,262,818 downwards.
CATGGTAAGGTCTGATCTTTAAAAAAAAAAATATTGGCATAAGATCAATAATTATTTATGTTGTATGAGTTGGCCACTTTCTACCATGGAGGTTATCTCTTGGAAAGAATTTTCTGAGAATCTTCTTGTGGACATGAGACCTTCCTCAAACTAGTCTTACCAAGGTTGCCCCGGCTGGGTCAGTAGTCCTCTGTCTACCTGGGCTTCATCAGCCAAACCAATGGGTGCCATGGTCATGCCTTCTGGGAAAGAGTCATGTCACGTGCTTTCCTCGTGAGAGGGCTTGCCTCATCTCTGTTGCCAGCTCTCAGAATAACCAGTTACCTATCTTTCCTCATCACCTCATTTCCACAGCCAGAACCCTTCCCCTTGCTCCTGTCAGTAGACAGAAGACATGATGGCTCATGAGGTTGTTCATGGGGCTTTTCAGCCACTTTGGAGACATGCTTCTGAGAGGCAAAGCCACCTTGGGCAGCACCCACTAGTTGGCCCCTTTGCCAGTTGAGGGTACGCTGAAGTTGAAAATCCCTTCCCTAAGAACAGAAACCTCCCCCGCGCTTCAGATTTTTTCATTTCCTCTCTCCGTTATTAAAAATATTTAAATAAAAATAATTGCTACTATTTACTGAGTGCCTGCCTTATAACCAGGAGCTGTACTAGGCCTGTAATTCAGAGATGACCAGGAACTCAGTGGGGTGGAGAACTCAGACACTGGCCTCCTTTCACTGTAGTACCTGTGAAATCACAGAGGTGGTAGGAGGTAACGTTAGTAAAAATAGTTATCGCTGGCAAAATAAAATATAGCTAAAATAAAATATGACAGGACTCACTTTAAAATGGACTATTTTTGTTTAAAAATGAAAGGGAAAAGCAAGAGAAACAAAAGGAGAGGCTTTCTCACACCTGCTTTGCTCCACTTCAGTGTCTCTCCAGTAGAGCTAAGACACATTCCACACATTCTTTAACCAATAAAGACTGCAGAATTGCCCGTATCTAAACCTGGAATGCTTGGAATTCTTCAAAATATGGCAAGAGATTGGTGAATTAGTTAGATCTCCACCTTTGTCAATCAATCAAAAACATTTTTTTTTTCTCCTTTGGATAATATTTGCACCTGCCCCATCCAAGTAAAGTGGTGTATTTGCATAAAAGTGTTCGATTTGTAAGGTGTTCTGTGGTTTTCAATCATCCCTAGAAATAAAATCACAGCTTCAGTCGCACCTTGAGTTTAAGTGTTTTCACACCCCTGGGAATTGCTTACCATCACCTGAATATAGAATTCAGTGGGTGTTAGTTTCCAACCGATACTACTTGCAGCTGTCTTCAGGACTTCACAAAGGTGTCAAAGTGGCCTTGGAAGGTGTTTCTCAGGCTGAGAACAGGTTGAGTGATCCCCTTTATTCTGAAAGCCCCAGCGCCTCACACCTTGGTTTACCACCTAAGGGAAGATGAGACATCCCGGGGCTTTCTCCCAAGAACTAAGAGGGACCCAAGTATTTCCTCTGCTGTTGCCTGATCATGCAAGTGCATTGCTATGAGAAAAGAGAAGAGGACCTGCACAATTATCTCTCTTCCTAATTTCACCATAATAGGAATGCAGGAAGGATTTATTTCTGGATCAGAGTTGCATGCTATAGTAAAATGGTATGAGCATCAAGGTGCAGTGGTGGGGGGTGAGCGCTGGGGAGGTAGCAAGTGCCTAAGAGTCCTTGCCTTGCATGCACAAGGCCCTGTGTTCAATCCCAGCACACACACACACAAAAAAAAAAAAAAACTTGGCTATGAATCCCAGCTTCACTTACAATGACCTCATAAAAAAATGCACAACCTTTCTCTGCCTCAGTTTCTTGATCTATAAGGCAGGATTCATCCCTTACCAGCTAAGCCAGTCATTAAGATGCAGTGATGTAACGCATGCCAGTTTCCTTGCATGGCTGCAGAATTTTAAGTGGACTACAAATTGACAAAAAGAGATGGTATATTCCTCTTTAAATTCCTGGTATATTTAGCCAAGTGTGACAGATGCAAAAGATGATGCCATCTTTAGCTCCCAAGGTCCCTAATGAGGGGCGGTCAGCCGCTCTGACAGTAGTCAGGTCTCGCTGGCTCAAGTAGCTTAATTTTGTGCTATACTGTATAGCCCAGTTGTAATTGGGGCTGATGTCACCTTTCAGGAAGGAACTTAGGAAGGCATTCTCTGGCTTTACTAAAAAATATTAACCTCCAGCATGCCAACAGCCCTGTAGCTTTGTAAGTGGGTACAGGGACAATTTCCCAGGACCTTGGTCTACCTCAATCTTCCCTAGAAGACCTTGTCCCCTTGATAACAGAACATATGGGTGTTCAACAAATAGTCCCAGTGATAATGAAGATGTTTATCTTGGCTTTAATTCACATGTGGTCATTCCATTATTGATTTTGTGCTCCTCACAAATTAACCAGATAAAAATCACAACTAATTTAAAAATAATTAGTTTGATTTTGCGTCTGTAGTCCAATGGGAGTCTATTTTTCTCCAGTATTAATAATCGCATCATGCAACTAATGCAATTCAGCAAGCTCAGTAGTATTTGGGCTAATGTGGCATTTCTCTTTTGTTCTTGTTTGTTTGTTTTATTTTTAGGGTCAAGTTGTGTTCCGGAACGGGGAGAGAATGGGGACCATTAAATTTACTCAATTTCAAGGTAGGCTTTTTGATGCTTATTCTTTCTAGTTGACAACATTTCTATTCAGGAATGTTGTGTTTCTGCAGCAAAATAGATCAAAAGAAATGGGGTAGGATATGAGATCCCAGATAAAAGTAGGAAGATTTAATAGAAAGCCCTTCTGTATGAAAACATTAGTTTCAACTTATGTAAATATTGTTTCTCAACTGTGTTGCTTGGCAGGCCTCCGCCCCCTCCCCACCTGACTCTGAGAAGCTTAGAGAAGGGAGAGGAGGGGAATGCAGTTAAGTCACTTGCAGAATGCTGAGAAACTCTGCAATGTTTTGGGTTTTGGTTACAGAAATGTTCCTACAGACTCTGCTGAACTAGCATAATGCACCCATGTCTGCATCACCCAGTAAAATCTTGAGCTACTTTTTCCCTATCTTGGTTTATCTTTACTCACTCACATACCCTTCTCCCGGTTTCTCCTGTCATATTTTAAAGCAATCCTTGGACATTATCTCATTTCGATCTATAAATACTTCAGTATGCATTTCTGCAAGACAAGGACTATTTAAAGCACAACCATCATACTATTATCATACCTAAAACATTTAACAGTTCTTAATATCTTTGTCTGTGTTGATCCTCTGCTCAAACGCTCCCTTCAAAACCAATAGTTTATTAGCAGATATAATAGTCCAACTATTACATCAGCTTGGTGTGTCTTTAGCCTCTTTTCTATTTTAATTCCCTACACTTTTTATAGACCACTTATCTTCTAAGGGAACCAGTTTGTTCGTTGGGCTTTCCTGCTGCTGCTATACAGGCCTCAGCAATCACCTGGACCAAGATTTTTTTATGACAAGGACCCAAGGCTTAGAGAGCAGAGGTGACTTGGCAGAATCCCCAGAGCATTCATGAGGAGCAGAACCACACTCATCAGTGTGGTATTTTTCAACATCTAGATTTTCTAGAATCCCAAAACAAAAACAGTGCCTGCTGTGTTCACTCACTTTAAGCAGATCTTAGAATTATCCCAGAGAAAGCAACAGATTAAAGCAAGTTCTTCAGATTCATTCAGACAAATCCCACCAGGCTTCTGATCAATGGAGAGGTTTCTTCGGCAGTATCACTTTGTAATGTAATCTTGTAGATTTACCCATTCATCTTCCTGTGGCAGGTAATTGAAACACATGTCAGCTCAGTGGCATGCACAGAAGATGTCATTTTTAGCAAATGTAATTATTTTCCCATTTGTTAAGTCTTATTTCTTTATTGGTTGAACAAAGTAGGCATCCTGGCAAAGACACGGGCTTTTTTTGAGTGATTATAACTAAATTTTCTTGTCACATTTCCAGTTCTCAAATTATATCATTCTGGGAAAGGATGTTGTAAAATATGAGCTGTTTGGTCACAGTCAGCAGGGTGTGCCGATTTTGTTGCCCTTTCCATTTTCATACATTAGGTATAGGCACCAACTCTGGTGACTGTGGTTCTAGGTAGATCTGCAGATTTATAAGAAAGGCAAAGTCACACACAGAAGGCCCAACCCACCTCAGCTCAAGTCCTATGTGCACTGGTGACTATCAGGCAAATGCCTGTGTCTCTCTAAACCTTAATTGTCTTCATCTATAAAATAAGGATATGATCCTACCTTCCTTCTTGGGACATGCAAAGTACTATATGAGGTCATATGTATTCATGTGTATATTAATTTTTTGCTCATCTATCAATAGCAATTATGATAAATATCTTCTCAAAATTCTGACCCTTTTCTGTGGAAAAGCCTGGTTTTCCTGGTTATTGACACCTAGGGCGGCTGGGGAGATGGTTCAGTGCAATAAGCGCTTCCCTGGCAAGTGCAAGGGCCTGAGTTCAATCCCCGTTTCTGCAGGGAAAAAAAAAAAAAAAAAGCCTGTATTGTAACTTGGCATACAAAAATACAACTTTCAACCAAGACACCTAGGAATCATTTTGTTTGCCATCTGCTGTTGCTTGGTAGCTGCTTCCTAGTCTTCATGCTAGGTAGCATGTCAGGTAGAGCTGGGCTTTAGAGATGACCTTGTCGCACCTCTACATGGGCATAAACAGGATGACTAAGGCTCAGAGAAGGGCGGTGTTCCCCAGGCACACATGACAGGCTAGTGGCACGCTGGGCCTGGACCTTGCCTTCATTTATCCCTCAGCGGAAATGAAGCACCTCATGCTCACGTGCACACCCACATGCACACCCACACCTGCACGTGCTCCCCATGCCTCTACATTTGTGTCTGGCTTTTGTTGATGGTCATGGGTGAGGGGTGGGGGAGGAGGCTGCAGATATTCCTGTTTCCTGTGTATAAAACAGTCCTGTTGACCTGGCAGAGGGATCACACGTTGTCTGGGGACTGAAATGAGCCACAGAAATGCAGGTGGCAGGACCACCCACTCAACACCCGCTTCTGTCCCTCTTAGACAAGAGCTTTCTTTCTCTCAGATTCTTCCTACTCTTAACCTCTGTTGTTCCTAAAATTCAGTTTTAGAAAATACCAACTCAGTGTATCGGACTTTTGGCTGCTCGCGAGTTATGCTTTCTTTACTTATGGTATTTGGATTATGTGGAGGTCCTATGTCATCTCTATAACATACACTATGTCAAGGGAATTCACAGGTGAACGGTAACAGCTCTTTCTTCAGGGAAGGGTAATGACCCCTTTATAGGTGACAGCAGTCACAGGTGACAGAGCTGTAGCCAGCAGTCACAGGGGACAGAGCTATAGCCAACTAGCAGTATTATAGGCAGTTAAATTAGGTAGAAATATAGTAGGCAGGCAGGGCTGGGCCCTCGAGGGGGTCAGTACAAAAGGTAAAAATCCATCAGGACTGTGGCTAGAGATGTATCTGAAGATTAGAGTCCTAGTAGATAGTTTCACATTTTCCCTAAGGGATGAATGAAGTTTGGGATTATCACTGTCACTCTTTGAGATTTCCCATTGTCTCATTAGGAGTGGGGGTGTCCTCTCCCACCAAGACTAAGACCAAAACCACTAAGACTAAGAACAAAGACTAAGACTACAGATTATCAAGCAAGGTTAATGATGTCACCACGTACCCTTGTTACCATAAGATGAATATTACCTAAGTGACTATACTTGCGATCTTATTGGAAAAATGAATCATATTGGTTGATCATAATTTTGACCCACATGGTACCCTTTTCATGATTTTGCTCGGTAAAACTTTCTTTGAGAAGTGGGCTGGTTGCCAACCCACTCAGAGCACCTCCAGTCTCTCAGGAGCTATTCCTGTTCCCCATCCCCTCATTACCATTCCTCATTCCTTTTCTCCAATAAATTTTCCTACTCTTAAAAAAAATGCAATACAAGGGGCATGTGTGCATCAGTACAGCAATTAGTTTTTCAAGCTCAAAAGGCTTCATAGTGCCCTGCTTACCAGGAAGGGAAGTCACTGACTTATGGAATGGCCCAGCCAAGCTGGTCAAGTTCCTGATTACCATCTCATGCCAGAGGGGAAACCGAGGCTCAGACCTGGAAAGAAACTTGCTCTGCTCATGGCAGGATACGCCTCACCATGAGACTGTGAATCCACTTCTTCCATTCTGTAGGCTCCTGTTTCTTGGTTCCCTCAAAAGAGGAGTGGTCCAGGCTGCCTTCTGGAACCTTTCAGGCATTGTCCTCTACCCTAGGGTTAACTGTTCTTACATTGCCTCATGCTGGTGACCTCACAAAAGGCCTCCTCATGGTCTCACCATGTCTTCTGCCTGGCCCTTCATGACTGCTGTGTCCTATGTGTTGGTCCCTCCTTTACCCCTCTGTTCAGAAGGGACATAGTAGCACCCATCACATAGTGAAGCTTCAGAGCTACCCTTCGAGGGACATCCTTGTGTAGCTCTGCTCGTCGGCTTATACCCTGATGTTCTTGAGTGCACATCGGTGACATCTTGGAAGCTGGCCAGCCCACCACCATTCTAAAGACCTCACGAGATTCTTTTCACATTCTCATTTGCACAGAGTTTCTGGTGCCCATGAAACCTTTTATCTCCACTCAGTAAAGTGTTTGGTAGGAAGCTCTGCTCCCTTCTTTGCAAAACTAAAACACAAACGAATTGGAAATGGAAGGCAGCTCTGGCAAAAACACCAACAAGAGGGCCAAGGAGCCTTGTCCTTGCCTACTTCTCCTTTCTAGGGGTGTAGGGTCAATATCCACAGTGCTTGGCCTGTAGGAAGACCCCAGTCAGAGATTATAGAGTTAATCTGGATGCAGAAGAACAGAATTGAAGCCTTTGCTTTGATCCTAGATGAGTCACTTTACCTTCCACTCTCAATTTCCCCTCTTCACAATGGGATGGCACGAATGTGAGCTCTGCCTGCTTCCAGGATGTCATCAGACACCAGTGAGACTGTGCTCTGTGAGCTCTAGGGAGGTGGGAAGCTGTGACAATGGCTATGAGTGTTGCCCACAGGCAGCTGGCTCCCGGCTGGCTCTTCACATGACTTAGATAAAGCAGTTAGTGAAAGCATGGTCCCTGAACTCAGGAATCCCCGAAGGTCCCAAGACATGTAAGAATATTTTCATTTCATGGTTTTCAGTAACTTGATTCAAGGTACAACATCTGGCAACAATAACAACAGAAATGTGAGCACATTGGTGGGTATTATTTTTCCAGACTAGAGAAACCATATTTTTGTACTTCCATCTTCAGAGAAATTTACGAATTCTGGGCAAATGGTCTATTTTTTGAAAAAAACAAAATAAAATTAAAAGGTGCCAGGGCCAACCCCTAGCTGAGATATTGAGAATCCAGAAAGAGTTTGGCTCCTTAAGCATCATCTCCCTCATCCTCAGATTCCCTCCCTGGGCTCAGTGTTCAGGGGCTCCCAAAACCCATCCCAGAGGGCAAGTGTGTTGGACAACAGCAGAGGACCACCCCTACCTTCTGAGTACCCATCACTCCAGAGCAGGTTGAACAGCATCTCATTAAAAGTATCTGCAGCAACCCTCACCCACCCCTGTGAGAAGAACTGCCGAGTTGTCCCAAGAGTTAGTGCTTCTAGGGTAGCTGTAAGCTGCTGATGGAGGAGAGGTGGGGGTAACTGCCCCAGCATTCTTTCCTTTCAAGCAAAGCATCTCTAAAGAATCTGTACTTCTTCTAGAGATCCCCCTGTGGCACCAAGCCTCTGCTACCCACACAGAAACCTGCCCATTTGTGCACCCTACACAGGGGCCCCTCTCCCTCCCTCTTTTGTTTTGTCACACACCCTGATGTTAGGTGACCTCAGATAACCTCCAAACAAATGGTACACATTCTCACCTTTAATCAGGCAGGTGCTATTCCAAAAGACCCACCTGCATGCTAGCTGATACAGGGGTGACATTAGCATCCTGTGTGACACACCCGTGGGCCTAAGGTCATTTTTGTCCCAGGCTCAGGGCTGCTCCCCCAGGCCATCACTGCTGTCCACAGACATGTGGAGATGAGAATGGATGCTAGCGCACTGGCTCCTCATCCCCACGCTTAACAGAAAGAGGATATATCACTGCTGAAGTCTAAACATGGCTCAGAATCTGCAGCAAAGAAGAAAGTCTGGTGAAGCCATCCAGGATCAGGGCCTGGTCTATGCTGTTTTCTGAGAAACTGGGTATCTGCTGCTCAACCATCCAACTGCCTTTGTCAGGCCTGCTTGTGAGAATGTGGAGAATGCTCACGGCTTCAGTGAAACATAAAGGACTCTGACTTTGGCGTCTTGGGTCTTGGCCCCTGATTTGAAGAGATGGAGGCTTACACCGCTCTAATGAGGGAACTGTCACTGAGAACATGCCTAGGGAAGTGGAGGCACCTCCTTCCCATTTGCAGACATTGTGTCCCCTTTGGTCTTGAGGGCAGTAGACATGATTCCACTCTGCACATTTCCTGAGCATCTGCCAGGTGCTTTACTACGTCCTCTGTGGGTCGGGGGGAGCCACGCTGACTAAGACACAGTCCTTGTTCTCCCGGGCTTCATAATCTAATCTCTCTGGCCAAATGCCACTACCTATAAAAGCAGGAAGATAAGTTCCAGAACCCACTAGAAAACTTTCAGATCTAGTTCAATCATAGCTTGAGATTCAATATGGCTTTCCTTCCACCAAGGCACACATCGTAACTCCCTTTGCCAGACCACGGGCCTGCCAAGGCCAGTTACTGGACTACCATTTAACAGGATATATAGTAATTAGGGGTAAAAAGGCAGGTGAAGGAGTACACAGGGGGGCTGGGGCAGGAGGGTCACAAGTTTGAGGCAAGCCTAGACAATTGAAAAGACGCTGTTTCAAAATAAAATTGTGGGAAGGATTGCTGATATAGTCCAGCACAGAGTGGTGTCCCAGCATGTACAGGATGGGGGTTCCATCCCCAGTACTGCTAAAAAATAAGTGGCAACAGAGGCTCCCGAACATCTGGATACTGTAGCAGGGCTGTGGGCCAGCAAGAATGGAGGGATACAAGTGAAGAGGCTGGGAGGGAAGGACACATGTTCCCAGCCTGGACAACTCCTAGGCCTCATAATCCAGGGCTTCCCTTTCTGGGAGCCCAGGGAAGATGGCCCAGAAGACTGAATTATTTACCAGACAATATGCTTCATTGAGCCGTCAAGTCCAAGTTGAAGAGAGTCCTTGTTTTCGTTTGTAAAATGACCTATGGTTGGATGGCCCCAGTGCCAGAGAACTTATGTCCCTTTTGTGTAGAAAGCGTAGAGGCCTTGAAGCACATAGGCATGATCATCACTACCCAGGCAACACTGCATCATCTCCTTAAGACCTCGCTTCAGAGTTGATTTAAAAAGAATAAAATAAAAGGCAGTTAGATTCCTCTCCTTGAAAGTGACTATGAGAATCCAATGACGCGATGCTGTGATGTTCCTGGCTCTGTGGCTGGCACAGAGAAGCACTATGGCATCTGTTCGCTTCCTTTTCTTCCCCTGGGAGCTCCTGATGGTAGCCTTAAATTTACCTCCATTCAGAATTTCTTGACCCAAGTGTGGTCATGCTTCACACACCTCATGTCAGGGAGTGCTATAATCACTGGTCCATGACCCGCCTTCCCAGTTGAGTTACCCCTTATTTCCCTCATTTACTTCCATCTCCCACTCCTGCGTCTGTGGTAGAAGATAAACATCCAAAGTGCTTAACACATATGGGGTGCTTCTATGTGTCCTTGCAAAATACACGTTGCTAGACTGTGCATGTGTTCGAATTTACATCACTGCGGCTAGATTATACATTTTTTCTGTGTTGTCATTGCTGCTATTGTTTCCTATTAGCACTTTGCTTTTAAATTTTACTTCAGTTCCTGGGCATATATCTTGGCCCTGACTTCTCACTGATCCCTTCATGGGACATGGACATCATATCACCCACCTATCCCCCAGCAACAGATACTAGGTTACCTGCAAGACCCTACCCTCACCAATAGGAAGTGTCTTTATACATGTCCCCTTATAAAGCCACCTAAGAATTTGTTTAGGACAAATGTGAAGCATCACAAGGCGCATGCACATTCAATATGCCTAAAGTCTGCCAGTTTGTACTTCAGGATGGCCAGGCCCATATCCACTGCTTCGGGCAGGATTCCTGTGTTCCTCCCTCCCACCTATGTATGGTATTCACCAGCAACAACAACCTCTCATTTTTTTGCCAGCTTAAAAGAATGAGGCAGGGCCAGCCAGATAGCTCAGTGGATTAAAGTGCCTGCTTAGACAAATGCAAGGAATGGGTTTCAATCCTGGGACTGCTGTGCCAGCCCTGGATTGAGACTGAGCAAGGTGGTGCGCACCTATATACCCAGGACTTGGGAGGCTGAAAACAGGAGAGTCACTATGAGTCCAGTCTATGTAGTGAGACCCTATACACCCTGTACTAAATTAAAATTAAAAAATAAGGCACTATCACTACTGTGATTTTAAGCATTATTGCCCTGATTACTGGTAAGTTTCGGCATTTCTACCTGTGCTTACTGGCCACTTAGTAATTGTCAGTCCTGCCTGATCCTTTGATCATTTTCTTTTTTATTTTAAGGTTCTTATCTTTTTCTTGTTGAATTTCCAAAGTTCTTTATAAGATCTAAATATCATTCCCTTGTTGGTTTTTAGCTTTGGAAATAGCTTCTTCCATTCTGGCACTTGTCCTTAAACTCCAAATCTTTGTCGAAGAGAGAAATTTTTAATTTTAATGTGGATAAATTCCCCCCTTTGGATGCTGTGGTTTATGATTTTTGGAATTTCTGCATCATTCTCCTGAATCTCCTACATGCCAGATCTTTACTGGACACAGCAGTTGCTGAGATGGACAGGACGCAGCTCCTGCCCTCAGGGAGCTCTCAGTCCAACAAGGAGCAGGGATAAGGCTCAGGAAGATACGATTCCCTACAAGGGTGGCACATGGCACAGGTGGCTGATTCCATGCTGCCCAGCAGAATCTAGGCAGAATATCTGGAAGTGGGGAGAGCATCTGGGCTGAGCTGTGATGGGCCAGCGGGAGGGAGCTGAGCAGAGGGGAGAAGAAGTATTTCCTGTGCAGTGACCTATTACATGTGACCTGGGCCTCTTGGGGACTTAGCTCTTACCCTTGTGCCAGTTTGCTTAAGGTAAGGGACAAACCTGTCCCTGGAAGGTTATTATAGCCCTGGAGCATTTGACAAGTGTCTACCAGGCCTGTTAAAAATCTCAACACAGGGGCTGAGGAGATAGCTCGGCAGTCTAAGCGCCTGCCTGACAAGCTCAAGGACCTGAGTTCAATCCCCAGTACTGCATGCTGTGCTGGCCCCTAAACCAGGTGTGGTAGCACACACCTGAAACCCCAGAGCTGGTGAGGCTGAGACAAACGGATCACTATGAATCTGAACTGCATAGTGAGACCCTATGTCAAATTAATTAATTAATTTTTAAAAATCTCAGCACAGTGCTCAGTGAACTCATTTAAAATGCTGTTGGTGACAATAAAGAAGAATGGGTGTTCAAAATCCAGCCAAAAAAGGACATAGTCCGTCTCTGTTCTGAGCAGCTAAGATGTTATGAGGAGGAACATTGGTTCTGCAGGGCTGGCTGGGGCACTGGCTAGGTCAGGTGGAGTGAGAGTGAGAATCCTTCCTGAGGAGTGGCTGTTTGCCCTGGAGAAGGAAGAGGAGCCAGGGCCCATGGTCACCCTCTGGCCACTGTGTCCTCTCCTGAAGGCTGGTGAAGAGCATGTGTCAAAGTGAGGTGGGGCTCCAGGGCAGAGTCAGGACCTAGAGAGCATGTTGCAGGAGACAGGTTTCAACTTAAAGTAAAGAAGACCCTTTCATGCAGTGGCAGAGCCCCAGGATGAGGACTGGAGGCCACAGACTCTCCCATCACACTCATGCAGCCAGAGGAGGGTGGAGACGGGCTTCTCCGGTGCTGCTCATGAGGTGTAGCAAAGCCATGCTAGCCCCGTGGCCTGTCTCTCAGCTCAGAGCTGTCTCCTGGGCTTGAATACCAGACTTTCCCTGGGAGTCCTGGAGTCGAGTAAATTTATAGAATCTTTGATTTTATTGAGCCACAATCATCTTTTGTTTACACCCAAGTGTAGGCTGAGTCTGTGTGTGTTGTTGTTCTTGCTATTGCTAACAATTAAGCTTTAAAGCATATATCCTCCTCCCTCAGATCAGCGCCAAGGCCAAGTGAGAATGGGCATTTAGGGGAGTGGGGATATATCCTGTGCCACAGGGTGTGGGTGCTGCTGAAGCAGAAGGCTGGCAACCTGCTTGTCTTCCTACTTGGGGGATGCAGCTGAGGAAGGAGGCAGAACCCCTCTCTGGCTGACATCCTTGTCCACCTGTACGAGGGACTCCCCAAGGTCCGCAGCCAGTATTGGCCAAATTTTCACCAATAGGACCTATATTCTTTACATATGCAAACCCAAAATTCAAAATGAAGACTCTACTTTTTAAAGAGAAAACTTGCTTTTGCACCGCAAGGAGGAACTAGTATCATTGAGCAGCAAAAAGTGTTCTTTATTTTATGATAGTTTTCACCTCTGAGAAGCAGAAAGTCTCCACATTGAAAGGTCCTTGGTGAAACTCAGTGAGTGCTAGTTCTGGCAACACATTAGGGTCAGTGTAGGGAACTTTTAACAATACTGCCACCCTAGAACCACCCCTCACTTCTCTCAAGTTGTAATGCAATGGCTCTAGCATGTTGGGACTTGGGCATCTGTATTTTCTAGAAGTTCTTGGGTGACTCTAAGGCCCAACTGAGGCTGAAAAACCACTGCAAGATTTCAGTGCAATGTAGAGATGGAGGAAGAGAGGCCCAGAGAACGGCAAGAGCCAGTCACACCTAAGCCAGTGCCTATCAGCAGCAGGGACCACGTGGCAGGGAGCCATACAGGGACAACCTAATGCCAGATCTCCCCTTGCTCCAAATCCCAGTACTGATCATCTTTCCAGGCAGAGCACATGTCCCCTGGCCCACAATCTCTGGTCTGCCTGGCCATCCACATCCAAATAGTTAGTTCATGCTGTTTGCATGATGTCATTTGCAAGGTGCCAGGACATACCAGGTAAATGGAAGAGTAAAGTGGGCATCACCCTTCTCTCTGTGGGCCCTTGCCAGAGTGAAAGGGACAACACAGGATGACAGAAGCAAAACTTAAGGTCCCATTCAGGAACTCCCTGGCCAGCAGGAGTCAGAATACCTGAACACATCCAGCACAGAGCTCCAATACAAGGAGCTATGATCCAGCACTGAGTCTACAGTAACCAAGACAAGTAAAGGGGACAGCAGTAGCTAAGGAAAACTTCCTGGAGGAGGTAGGTAGGCCTGGACATATTGATTTAGTATAGAGAGGGAAAAGCTGCCTCCAAGTGGAGGGTGGCCATGAGAAGCAGATGGCAGTAAGAAAGCACAGTGTTTACAGACATAGCAAATAACTCGGAGTTAATTTTATCATGAATATAGCAACTGTAGTAGATTGTACGCTTCCTGTTAGGTGAGCTGCAAGTGAGGTACTTGCCTATCTTCTCCTTATGTAACCCTCTGAACATCCTGGAAAGTTCTAGATTTTAATAAGAGAGATACAAGAGTAGAAGTTCTGACCTATTTTTCAAATCTTTAACCAGCTCCCAGGATAGACCCTGACACAAAGCAAGTGACCAATAGCATTTGTTGGGTGAGTAAATGAAGGAGTTAAACCAGAGGACTTTGCATAACATCCCATTAGCATCCAGGTTGTCCACAGTCCAGGGTGTAAAAATAACTTTAACCTTCTACTGCCTCTAACGTTGCTGTTGAGGGATTCTTTATGATATAAAACCTTGGGCTCAACCTCACATGCAGGAAGCTCTCAAGAAATGTCAACTAGATGACCAACATCCCTGCTCAGTAGCAGTAGTAAAAGCCTGCTGAATTCAGAACCAGGAGACCTGAGTTCAGGTGCCTGCTCTGCAGGACTTAACCTTTGCAAAGCCTTTCCTTCCTCTAGAGACTGGAGGATAATACCTGGTTGATTCAAACTTTGCAGTGAACAGAACTTATAAAGCACCCAAGTGCCTTCAAGTACTGCCCCCAGGGAGCAATTATGGTGATTATGGTTGCCGTGGGAAGTTAAGTATTATTCTGGTGCCACAGGACAGTACACAGAACAGGGCCAGTGAGTCAGAGGGGCGGGCAGTATGGCTGCGATGCAGTAGGGCTCCATTTTCCAGGTCCCGATGATTTATTCCCATCAGTCTGCATATTTCATGTGCTGCTCCCCACCCCAAATAAATAAATCAGGGCCAGCTCTTCTGAACAGCAGAAGCTGACTGGGGCATCTGCATGGCTGAAGACTTCAAAAGGCCAGAGCAAGATGCTGGAACTCCCGGCAGTGTGTGCTAATGTGACATTTAGGTGTGGAGTAACCTAGGCAAGAAACAGCTGTCTGCACAACGCGATATCTGCAAATGGCAGGGAGCCTGGCAGGGAGAAGGAAGTGACTTTTACAGGCCCCCCTGTAAGAGTCCCTAAAGTCAGGGGAAGTGGGCAGAAGAGGCTTAGGGGATCCCCTGTCCTGTTCTCTGAATGTTTATAAAGCAACAGTGATGCCCCTGCATTTCTGCACAGGAACTCATTCCATGCCACAGCCGAGCAGTCTCTCTGGGTGCCCACTTGGAATATTTTTATCAGCTCTGGACATTTTGCTGGTCTGGTCTGCAGCTCTGGGGACCAGCCTGAATTGTGTGTGGACCCTTTCTGTGACATACAGTGGACTCTGCTCTCCAAAACTGTTATATTCAGGAGGCACCAGTCCTGTACTAAAATAGCAAAATACCTAAGGCTGGGTGCTTCAGAAAGAAAAGAGGTTTGTGTAGCTGGAAGTCAGAGAGCACAGTGCCAGTGCCTCCACAGCTCTGATGAGGGCCTCATGCCGATGGCACCATCGTGAGGGGAGCTCATGGGAGGGTGACAAGCAGTACATGGAAGAGAGATTCAGGGAGCGGCCAGAGGTCCCTCTACCAACCACCCTTACGGCAACTGACAGGGTCCCTTTGGGACTACATTAATCCCATCAGAGGGTAATGTCTCCAGTGGCCTAACCAACTCCACACTGCCACTGAGGACATGAAAGATGCTAATTCCAACTAAGAAAGAAGTCATAGGACTACGGTGTCCATCATGGCTAAAGCACACTGCTCCATTCTTGGGTCTATACCATCAGATACAATGGTGACATCATGTGGTGTAACCCAAGGAGAGGCCCAGCTAGGGTGGGAAATAGAAATGAAGTTCTATAGAGAGAGGCTGAGGCTGGGACCATGGGATGACATGTTTATGTCTTTTAGCTGTGGAGTTATCCTGAGACAGGAGAACAGAAGTCATTCCTTGGTCCTGAGGGCAGAGCTCAGAGGAAAGGTGCAGGGTGAAAGTTCAGCTCAACAATCAGCAAGACCTTGGTGACAGGAAGAGTCCAGCCTGGGGAGAGAGATGTTCTCCCCACCCTCGAAGGAGAGGAGGCTTCAGCCCACCTGAGTTGGAAGCTTGGTGATTCCACCTGAAAGGGGTGGTAGAGAAAGGAGCCTTCAAGAATGCATGCGAGGGGTACAAGGGACAGGACCTCCAACAGGAGTCCCAGACACAACCCAGTTCCCCTATAACTGGCCCCTGTCTCTTGTCTCACAGATAGCAGTGAAGTGAAGGTGGGAGAGTACAATGCTGTGGCTGACACATTGGAAATCATCAACGACACCATCAGGTTCCAAGGTAAGGCAGGTGGGGACTGGGGGTAGCACAGAATCCTTGGCCTTGGGGCTCAAGGGAGCATCCTCAACACATCCACCCACTCGCTCACTGGACCCAGGGTGCAAATCACTCCCTTGGGTTCCAGCTCCTATGACAGGTTACTGGAATTTACATGGAATGCTCACCAAGGTGTTTAAACTACTGGATGGCCAAGAGTCATTGTTTCCCAGTGTGGCCTAATTACATTTAGCTCCATCTCATCCTCAAAGAGATCTGGTTGGGTTTGCAAAAGGGTGTCTCTCTCTCTCTCTCTCTCTCTCTCTCTCTCTCTCTCTCTCTCTCTCTCTCTCCCTGATGCTCTTCCTGAAAGCCATTCCCCTCTCCTGCTAGAGAGCTCCTCCTCGGCTTGCAGATCAGTTTCGATACTTCCTCTGTGCAGAAGTTCTTTCACTAACCCCCAATTGAACTAATGCCCCCCTTTTGTCCACTTCCACAGTCCTTTTCACTGCCTCTCCTATGGCCACTCCTGTTTTACACTGAAATTATTAAATGACTGAGCCACAAGCCCTTGTATGGGCCCTATGCTATTTTAGATTCCCTGGCATCAGAGTCTACCACATGTTTGGAGGCTTGGTGATATTTGATGAAAAAACAAATACATGATTGATCAAGTGGATGAGTAAGTGAATGGATGCATGAATGGGTGGGTGGGTGGGTGGATAATGGATGGACAGATGAGAAGCCTACTTTAAATGGCAATAGAAGCTGCCACAACCAAGACCCCTCGATGCTATCGCTTTGGTTCCACTAGGTAGCAGTAAAAGGGACAGCTAGTTTTCTATGCCTGGAGTTCCTTCTTAATTCATTCACCAGAGTTATGTGGACTCTTTGGTTAGCTTTTGTCACGTTACTACGTACCACTGGGCTTATGAGCTTCTGAACGTTGTAGAACAGTCAGTCTTTCAGAATGGCTCCTGAGCATGGTCTCCACCCTCTGCTGGGCCTTCCTGCCCTGCCTGGGGGGGCCATTACCAACCACAGTTACTTATTACTTCATGGAGTCGCAGAAAGTTCCTAAAAAGTGGGCAGCAAGCCCCATCAGTCCTGTTGTACAGCTGAGAATGTAGCTCAGAAAGCATGTCACCCCAAATTCACACAACCTGTAAGAGGTACAGCCTATTCTAACCACCTAGGATCTGATCTCCAAGGTAGGCCTGTCTACTCCTGCATTCAGGCAATCAGAGTTTACTGGACAAGAATTCTGGCTTTAGCAATTGAAGGAAAGCTCTCAATGCAAAACACACATATAACTGAGAAGGAAACAAATTTCAGATGGGGAAGCACGAAAATAAAAGCAAGGACAATGGCTGAACACTGTCAGGACACCAAGCCCATTGCTGACTGCACTCCGACCCTGCCATCCAGGCCCACTTTCTACTTCTCAGTCCTCACCCACTGCCTGGAGAGGGAACCCAACACCAAGTCAGGACAGCTCTGGATGCAAGGCAGATCCCAGCCCCTGCCCACACCTCTGCCTGGGCCCAGCTCTGGCCTCTCCTGCCCAGACTCCATCATTCATACCCACAAGTTTTCCCACACCTGCCTTATCCCTTCAAGTCCTTTTTGCCTTCAACAATCAAAGTTGGCAGTGCCTCACCTTTCAGAACCCTGCCTGATTCCCACTGCTGTCAGTGAGGTCTTGCTACACAATATGCCTCCCAAGGCCTCCTTGAAGGGACCCCTTCCTATTTTTCTGTCTCCACTCTCATGTATCTCTAGCCAAATTGCTTGTAGTTCCTTGATGTCCAGACACCTCTGTGTCCTTAGCCCAGAACATCCTTTTCTACTTATCTTCCTGCTGACAGGAACAACCCTTCTGGGCTCCAAGACCACTCCAATATCCTCTCCTTTCCCAGCCTCTCCTGCCCATTGAGGGGAGCTTAGTTTGCTCTCACTTGGTGCTAAGGCCTTCCGGTGCCTCGAGTCATCACACCACATGGGCTGGTCTGTGGAGGCCAATCATCCAGTGGTTAGAGCGCAGACATCATAGCTAGGTGGATCTGGGTTCATATCCTATATCAATTCCTAGCTGTAGAAGCCACTTAGCACCTAGAAAATTATTTCCCCACTATAAAATTAGAATGGTCTTATCAATACATGAAGCTGGTAGAACAAGTGAAAAATTTCTAGACTGTATTGTCTTTAGCTTTAGAATATATATATATATATATATATATATATATATATATATATTCTATGCCTATTAGTGTCCATACTCTCTCTATTATCCCATAGTAATCTTCAAATAAATATGAGTGCTTATCATGGCTTTTTCTTCTGTCTAAATTCCCTGAGGGCAGGGCTATGTCTCATTCATCTGACAGGTGAAGGGGAACTAAATGAACAAATGGTGTTGAGTGGATGAGTAAGGAATGACCAGGCCAAATGAAAAGCAAGAAACCTTAAGACTGTTGCTGCTGCTGGCACACCTGAACCTCCATGACCATTTGACTCCCATGATGCCTTGGTTGATTCCTGGTGGATGCACCATTTTGAAGAGAGGAAAATTGGAATAAGGAGGAAAAGATAGTATCAGTTTCCTGGAGTTGTTTCTAAGTAACAGACTACAAACTTACTGGGTCATATAATCTTTGACCCAAACCTCGCTCCCCTTCTCAGTGCCTGGATGAGGGCTTTATTCCAGGCAAGAGCCCCAGGGCTGCTGTTGCATTTCCAAGTCAGAAATACTCTGTATTAATGATTTTCTCACTGCTGGGACAAAATCCCAGATGCCTGCAAATGGAAGGAGAGGTTCATTAGGCTCACAGTTTTAGAGTGTTTAGTCCACAGTTAGATTGCTCCAAGCAGAAGTGACATGGTGGCAAGGCAGGCCTAAGGAAGCTGCTCACCCTAAGGCAGCCAGAAAATAAAGAGAAAGAAGGGAAGAGCCAGGGACAGGAAATACCTTTGGGGTCACAGCCCCAGTGACTCGCCTCTTCAGACCAGACCCACCTCTAAAAGGCACATTCAGATATGACTGAATCCAGGATTGAGTACCCCAGTGATCCATTAACCTTGCCAAAGCCTTGCCGCCGAACACATGAGACTTTTGGAGGATGCTTCAAAATAAACCAAAACAGCCTCTCAACAAGCATCAGGCAGGCTAGGTAAATGGAACACAGCTGGGAGAGGAAAAGTTTCTGAATGTTAAACTCTCGCTTCTGGAAACAAACTACAATGCTATATGAATGAACCTTAAGTCTGCTTTAGCTCTGATTTTTTTCCATTGAAACTCTTATTATTACTGTTACTTTCCACAGGCTGTGTTCAAACCTGAAACTAGCCAACTTCCCTAGATTTCTTAGATGGTACAAACTCTTCTTATCCACTAAATGTTTCTAAACACAGAGGTTTTATAGTACAGATGTTTAGTCACATTCTCCACCCCCATTGTCCCCACATCTGCCCATCTTCCATCTGTATCCTGGGAATGAAGGCATTACTAGCCTGATGCCCATGAATTGGGGATGGGGTCATCCTAAACCCTTGTGCGGCTCCAGGACTTCCAGCAATGAATCCCTGCATCTAGCAGATTCCATATATTCCCACTAAAGAAAAAAAAAAGTTTCACAGCTCCACAGCAAAATTCAACCTGAAATAGCTAAGAGAAAAGACATTTTTAGGAAGTTGGGGGCAGTGTCTCTACATCCTTCACTCCAAACCAGACTGTGCCAGGCCTAACTAAATCAGGGCAATTTTGCAACCTTGCAGGGAGATGTGTTTGCTCAGAGATTCTTGGGCACCACCAGGTCCCACTGCCCTTGAAGAAGGAGCAGGGAACCTTTCCAGGCACAGGGTGAGATGGAACCCCACGGCTTTCTTCCAGCCCTAGAACAGCAGGAAGAAAAGGTAGCTTCCACCTCCTACAGCTAGCAGACTTAGGGAAAAAGAAAACCAAAGAGCTTTTATAACAATGACCTTGAGGCAGAAAACTTGCAGCCAAAGCACATATATGTCACCCTAGAATTGACAAGCAGGGTGCCTGCCTTGTTTAGGGAAGATCATTTATTGCGTATGAGTAGGAACAGACTCCTTGAGGCCAAAGCCAATTCCTTACCCTTGATGCTAATTGGTCGCATCACCCAGCCCTGTGCCTTCCAAGATGTTGTTACCTTTGGGAATGAATGGTGATGGGTTTTCAACAGTGTAATTAGACCAAATCAAATTCTAGTCTTCTAATGGCTATTAAATGCATCACAAATCCCTTATTGATTCTATTTGGAGAAGGAAATAAGACCTGGCTCAGACTCCCTGCTGGGCAGACTGGCCAACAACTGGATCTGGCTCACACAGCAGCTAGATGGGCCTTGCATAGCATTTGTGTCCAGGGGTCCAACCAATGTCAAGGATACCCAGGTACTCTGGGCTCTACTGATGTCTTCTCCTTGACTTTGTAGGATCCGAACCTCCAAAAGACAAGACCATCATCCTGGAGCAGCTGCGGAAGATCTCCCTACCTCTCTACAGCATTCTCTCTGCCCTCACCATCCTCGGCATGATCATGGCCAGTGCTTTTCTCTTCTTCAACATCAAGAATCGGAACCAGAAGTAAGCTGCCCATGTTCTTCTATGGAACATCACATTCTGGATGGACAAACCTTGTGGTCCAAGTGTAGGATCCTCACAAGACTTATTGTCCAAGGACATAGGAGGCTTTAGAGCAGTTTCCTGGACTGTGTTACCTGATCACTGTAATGATTTAAGTATTCTGTGTGCATGCATGTGTGCGCCCGCATGCACACACACAGGGATACTAGTTACACAAGGGAAGGCTGGGTTAGGTAAGTGGGAGGTTCCAAATCCAACAGCCTCCCCAGAGCTTGGGTGTGCCCAGCATGCTGCAGTGTCCATAAGGAGAGATTTAGAAGACAAACTTCCCCAGCTTCTCCAAACCTTCACTGGAGAGAGTCACTAAGTCCAGTGACTGGGACCCCCATTTGTACAACACATAACAGTCCAGGATACCCCTTCCGATGTCATCTTGTTAGACCTCGTGACTCTCCCCATGTTATAGATAAGAGCCCCAAGCTCTGTGGCGGAGGCCTCCTGCACACATGCAGCATGGCCTGCCTCCTTGCTTTCTTGCCTTGGCTTCTTTTCCCCAACACACACCCTCATGTCTCCTAAACGAGAGCCTCACTCAGTTCTATTCAGCGGGGGTAGAACAGGCCACCACTTTGTACCAGTGTCAATCAGGCAGCACCATCTTCTCTGGTTTCCATGGAAGATCCCTAAACCTAGCCCCTCCTTGTCACAGGAGAGGCCAAGCAGGTGCTCAGGCCCACATACACACAGGCCACGGCTCTGCCATCTTGCCCAGAAGTCACGCTGCATCACCCCATAGGCTGCCAGGAATGAGCCCATTCCAAGGGAAACAGTTTTCTTTTGTTTCTCAGTTGCAGATGAGGATGTGGAGGGCTTTTAGACTTCTATGGTCTTTCATTGTGGGGGCTTTTTGAAGCAACTCACTCCTCAAATCTACTTCCTGTAGAACAAAATAAGATTTTGTCCACCTGTTATTTTATTTATCACAAATATTGCAGCAAAAATCTTGAAGCAACATCTGCTTTCTTAGTACGAGCCTTCTGTGATGACCGCTCCAGCTAGCGGAGCACAAGGCCTTGCACTCAGTCACGCATCAGTCAGTGGCAGACTGCCTCCCACACGCCTTAAGAGTTCCCTTCAGCAAGCTGCCCCAGCCACAAGATTCAGCTCTTTTAATTCTGTAATTACCCCTCTTGGCTTCCTGGGGGAAATTACCATTACTCTTTCCAAAAGGCAGATATAGATGAAGTTTTTGACTGCCTGGTCTATTGGAAAATCTGCAGAGATAGGAAATAAATGTTCCTGTGGTTTCACATGCCCATTACTTCTGCCTTCCTAAGCACTGCCCATTCCTAAAAGGCTACGGCCTCCAGGAAAGCGGCCTCACTCAGGCTAGTCCGCTCCTCAGTGTGCTGTGGGAATGAGAGTGAAAGCACCTCCCTGGCTTAGGAAAGCACCTGAGGCCCAGAAGCAATTCAGCTTCATATGGGCCCTCGGTGGCAGCAGCGTGATCAACTACTTTGTGTCCCAGGTGAGGAAAGTGGACCATGTTAAATGACTTGCCAGAGCTATACTGCTACAGGGCGGCAGGGGCTAAGACCCAGACCCAGTGCTTCCAACTCAAAGGCCTGTGTGTAGGCTGGCCCAATAGCTCAGCAGATTAAAGCACCTGCAAGCAGGCTTAGGGGCCGGGGGTTCAAACCCTGAGCCTGCCATGCCAGCCCCGCCCCCAGGGCACACTGAGATAGCAGTTGAGACTGGGCATGGTGGCGTGTGCCTATAATCCCAGCTCTTGGGAGGCTGTAAACAGGTGGATCACTATGAGTTTGATCTAGTAGTGAGACCCTGATCATACTGTAGACCCTTCCCTAAAAAATACGAAGAAAAAAAAGGCCTGTGTGTAGCCCCCCCCCACACACACACACACGCAATGGGCTTAATATTTCCTATGACTTCGACATGTTATATGTTTAAAATGTGAAGGCTCCACAGAATTGCAGAATACAAAGAAAAATGTTCAGGGAACCACTCCCACTATAATTTCATTCTACAATGAGTACCGGGACCCTGGGGTGCCTGAAAACCTAAGACTTTCCGAGCTGATTGTGCTGAGGGAACCAAGTACCTCTGGGTGTCAACCGTAGCCCAGTGAAGACTTAGCTAAGTTCTGACTTTCTGACACCTGGGAGCCACAGCTGGATTCCTGAAAGGAGTGAGAGGGAAGCATGTAGAGACTGAGGCTACCTGGAATGCCCCGTGTGTAGCCTGGGGAAGACAGTGTGGGGGTTGGGATGGGCGCTCCCTTACACACATGAGGTGGGAATGAAAATCCAGAGAGGATGGCAACTGTGCACCATCTCTGAAGTCCTCAGAGGCAGGCAGAGCAGGCACTTACTCAACACCTACCGGGCACATTTCAGGAGCAATCTTAAATCCTCACCTTCTGACCACCTCAAAGTTGTCTGCTGGAGACAGGGGGCTGTGGTATTGGAATCTCCGTCCTCACTGTAGCAGGCCCCTCAACTTCAAAGCCTATTCACTTTGTGCTTTTGCAGTTTGAAAAGTTGGAAAATTAAAACAGATGAAGAAGTCAATGCAACGAGCTATCCCTAGAGAAACAATAGGTGAACCTGACAAAGGAGGCCAGGAAAGCAACAATTAAAAATTTATCAGTTGTCTGGGCCCCTTGATGGAGATAAACAGGCCCACGTAGGTGAGGATGGAGAAGGGGAGGAAACCACAGCTTCTTTTTTTCTCCCCACGTACTCTCAGCAGCAACGCACACACCTAGGAGGCTCTGGGAAACACCTGGCAGAGGAATAAGGCCATAAACATGTCATCTCCCTCTCTCGCCAGGCTGATAAAGATGTCCAGTCCCTACATGAACAACCTCATAATCCTCGGAGGAATGCTGTCCTATGCCTCTATATTTCTCTTCGGCCTCGATGGATCCTTTGTCTCAGAAAAGACATTTGAAACACTTTGCACTGTAAGTGGCTCTGTGAGTGTCAGTGGCATATGATGGAAAGATGCCATGGTGACCCCAGAACTCAGACACAGATTTGGACCCATAGATGTTTGGAAACATGTGGGTAGACAGGAAAAACCCCATTCCGAGCTCTGGACTACATGGGGAGGCATTGTGTCACTTCCAGACTGGAACAAGAACGTAAGCTTTGCCTGTCTCACTAAGGTGCTGGATTTAACAGGCCACTGTGGGAAGACAGCCCCCAAGAAGTGTCTGGATAGCCCAGAAAGGGGAGCAAAGGGGATTTCCACCAGAAACACTTAAGTGCCCAGAGTCAGGGTCAAGGACAAGGTCACTTAAGAGGAGACAAATCCTCCCATCTGCCTGGATAGCTCTCCCAGGGCATAGTCGATGTTCACATGCTAACCTTGAGTTATGTAGAACACTTGCCTTATTCTTTTCTATTTCAATGGTATTTCTCAGTCATCTTTTTTCATTATTGGCTCCCTAAGGATCCCTTTTTGTCTAATCATCCCTCCCATGAAATTTTAATACCAGAGATCTACTGTGTATCTCTCCACATACTGTATCTATGTCTGTGTTTCATACATAAAACAGTGATTTTTTTTTCATATTCAAGAACCAGTATTGAATCAGATACAGGGTAAAAGCCTGTATTCCCAGCTATTTGGGGGAGCTAAGGCAGGAGGATTTTCAGTTTGAGTCCATCCTGGGCCACTTAGCATGACCCTGTTTCAAACGAAAGAAGGAAAGAAAGAAGGAAGGAAGGGAGGGAGGAAGGAAGAGAGGGATGGAGGGATGGAGGGATGGAGAGACAGAGGGATGGAGGGACAGAGGGATGGAGGGACAGAGGGATGGAAGGAGGCAGGGAGAGAGGGAGAAAGCAAGCCAAGCCAAGTAAGCAAGCAAGAAAGAAAGAACTTGAAAATACAGGCTCCCAAGACTATATCATACTCATTGAGGACACATGCATTTAAGGAAGCCCAACACAGTGTAATAAATTTACTGTATTTTTGAAAAAGCAACTAACATTTAAAAATTTTGGATACTCAGAGAAATGCTCTGGAGAGAGAGGGAGGGAGGGAGGGATGGAGGGAGAGAGAGAGAAGGGAAGGGAAGGAAGGAAGAAAAGAAAGGAAAGAGAGAGAGAGAGAGAGAGAG
>NW_004524797.1:1224085-1238101 GCF_000260255.1 Octodon degus | reverse complement strand
GAAGGAAGGAAGGAAGGAAGGAAGGAAGGAAGGAAGGAAGGAAGGAAGGAAGGAAGGAAGGAGTGGGGGCGAGGGGGGAAGCTACAAACAATTAGTAAATTCTGGGAAACTTTCAGCTGGCAGTCTCATTGATGCCCACAGGTTGGGATTTGCTTCTGGACTTTGATAACCATGATCTCTCACAACTGGGTGAGCCGTGTGGGCCTCACCTCCTCTACCTGCAAGATGAGAGCCACACGAATTGTTAAATCATCAGCATGGACTGGATGAATCCCAAAACAACTCTGTGTTGATGCTATTTTTCTTAAGATACTATAAGCAACACAGATCCTCTTTTGCACGACGATCTCTTTGAGGTCTCATTTACTGCTCGGAGGTTTCAAGTTGCCCACCGCTGGGCAATGATAGGTGAGAGCTGCCAGACAGGGATGCACAAGTGAAAAACCTCTGTAGCACGCAGCAGGATATCCCCAACCCAGACCTCAGACCCTTTGGCTGAAGCTAGTCTCTGCAGCAATGTGCAAAGGGAGAAGGCTGCCAGGATCCTGTATTCTAGGTGACAGTACCCCTCTGATTTCTGCAGGTGATTAGATCAGACTGACTGCTCCATGGCATCAAGAGTATGTTAGCATTACCGGTGACATCAGTTGCATTGCCCAGCAAAGGAGATATCTACAGATATGCTTACGTTATCCTAAAGTTTCCACTGAGAAATGCATGGTCAAGTCCCTAATCACCAAGAGAGGCAGTAAGCCCAGAAACCTCTCATGGAAATGACCTGAAGGACAGTCAACCCATAGAGCTCCAGCTCTTCCAAGTT
Source organism: Octodon degus (assembly GCF_000260255.1). NCBI lineage: Eukaryota > Metazoa > Chordata > Mammalia > Rodentia > Octodontidae > Octodon > Octodon degus. Next base: position 1,237,281 of record NW_004524797.1, on the reverse strand, counting down.
TATCACCGCCCCTCCCGCTTTAATCTTCACTTCTGGGAATTAAAAAGCTGAAGGCAAGAGCTACAAAGCCCTCACACACCTGGCTTCAGGCTGCCTGGAGTCAGCTTCCAAACATGCTGAGCTGCCAAAAGTCCTTGTGACCCGCTGGCACTAGAAACCTGACTGCTGTGTGTAGAAGCATTGCTAGTGCCAGGGGCAGTAACCAGCCCACAAGTCCCTGGTATTCCTGCACCAGCATGATTTCTATGCCCTGTAAAGCCTGCCTCTGTCGTGGGCAATACCCTTGTCTGTGTTCAGCTTTCCTGAGCACAGGTGAGGCCTAAGTAAGTGGCTTCCTGACATAGTCACTAGAGGAAGTTGAGGATTCTCTCTTCTGTCAGCTCCACAGTGTTTATGGAGGCCTTCCCCAAGTTCAAAGTCATATTGATGATAATAATGAAAACAGCACCAATGCTAGTGTGGTGACTTCTAACTCGTACAGTTCTCCGGTCCCTCAGTGGCATTCCTGAGCAGTAAGAGACCTACCACTGGCCCCAGCCTGGGCACCGTGTGCAGAACTCCACTCTGGTTCCACCAGGGCCCCCATCCCTCCAAGGGCCCCCTGCCTAGCTTGTTGTTTCTTGCTGCCAGCCACCAGGGAATGCCTCCAACAAATTAAGGTGGAGTGCTGGTGCAGAGGACCCATGACCCACCCAAGCACTGCCCACCTGGAGAGTCCCTCCCAGAGAGAAGCCCACCAGGTCACCACTGCCTGCTGAGTGTAGCAGCTCAGGCGCTCTCTTGAGTTTGACCTGAATTCTACAACGCTGTGTGATGCAGGCTAGGGAGCAAGAAAGGGACGTCCCCCACACCGGGGGTTTTGTTTTTTTAATGAAGCCTAATGCTCTATTCTGGGAGTTGCGCTCATTTGTGTGAGGGGAAGGCTGTCCTGGGAAGCCTGGGAAGACGGAATGAATAAATCATAAAGCGCTTTTACAAATCGGCATTAGCTCGGAGCACAAGGGCTCGGGAAGATGCAGGGCCCTGATTCTCACCACCCCTGAGAATTAAATCAGTGGCACTCGGGTGTTTCCAAGCTGCACAACGGAAGCCCACAGTCGTGATTGGAAGGAAGCACAGAGGAGCCCCTCCCAAGAGAACTGGGTCAGCTCTGAGGTGTGGGGCTGGGGCTCAGTCTGTACCCAGTGACTCCCGCCCTTCCTCACCCAAGACAGGCAGTTTGAAATCTAAAGCCCAGAGAGCAGCCCTGGTTAACACTTTGTGGGTTTCATCGTACCTGTTGTTGTGGACAGAGTGACTCCTCTCTTCTACTTGGTACCTTGGGTCCTGTTCCTGTGGGGCCCAGGAGTCTGGGAGGAGGAAGCAGCAGGGCCAGTGACTACAGCAAGCATAGATCCAAACCCTGCAGCCTTGATCTCGTTGTCTGTACAATAAGCATACGATCTTTCCCCACTGGATAGAGGCATGAGTTACAAGAGACAACTCAGGCAACCCCAGGACGTAAGGTGAGTGAGTGCAGGTGGGGCGTGGGAGGCAGGATAGGCACCACAGTACAGGTTCCTGGTGTCCACACGATGTTCTGTAAGAAGTCAGGCCAGGAGATAAGGTAGACCTTGAAGTCAGCTTCAGTTGTGCTGCCGTGTGTCAAGGTCATTCTGTCCTGCTGCCCCGTGGATCCCCCCTCTGCTTTCCTTTTAGTTTTTAACATAGAAACTAGGCACAAAGATGAACCATGAACACCACCTCAGGAAGAAACCTATGACAGTCACAAGATCAGGCCCTCTTAGGTTGAGCCTCTGCCTAGAGGAGCCATTAGAACCTGAGCAGGGGGTGGATGCATGAGCCAGGGTGTGGGTATTCTCTGTTTCTGTCTCTCTCTAGCTCTGTCTTTGTCTCTGTCTCTGTCTCTGTCTCTCTCTGTCTCTATCTCTCTGTCTCTGTCTCTCTCTGTCTCTATCTCTCTGTCTCTGTCTCTGTCTCTGTCTCTCTATCTCTCTGTCTCCCTCCCTCCTTCCTTCCCTCCCTCCCTCCTTCCCTGTCCCTCCCCCTCTCCCTTCTTCCTATCTCCCAAAGTTGCTGCAAGAGAAGCAGCTATACTTAGTTCCCATCCTCCACACCCTGACCCTTTCTGGGGTCTACCCAGCCAGTCAGTGCTGGTTTCAGCAAGTCTTGCAAACACATTCAGCTCCATGGTGCTGTCTCCCTGGACACTGTGTTGGTAGTGGAGTCACCATGGCAACATGGCCCCTATGGGCACAGAGCTGCCTAGGCAGAGGTCCTGGGCACAGGCCAGTGCTTGGGTGCCAGGAGCAGGGGATGCCCACTCACACTTCCCAGTCAGCCTGGCACTAAAAGCCTGGCCCAGTCAGTGCAAGAGGGGCCGGACAGGTGGGAAAAAGAAAGCTTGTGGGTCCTCACTGCAGAGTGTAGGGGAAACCCCAGCTCTGCAGTGGGAGATATGGAAAGGGGCCCTGCAGACAGGATGAGGTGTGGGATGGCCCTGCCATCCCATGGGTCTCCTGCAGCTCTAAGAGCAAGGGAATACTGCTGGGGTAGAGCTAGTCAACAGCTCTGTGCTAGCTATGTAGTCTGAGCCCTCATGGCGCTCTGTACCTTCTCATGTGGCTTACAAGGGACCAACTTACTGCTGCCAGGTGCAGCCTCTCCTCCCAGCCCTGTGCCACCTGGCAAGGCAGGGGTCCCTTCACCACTCACGTAGAAGAAGCAGAAAACCTGTCCTACAATGTTAAGTACCAGGGCTGAGGCTTAAATGGAGCTCTGCTGGACTATGGACATGCCTGTGATGCCTTTTCTCCTCTTCCTCCTTCTCTTCTTTCTCCTCCTTCTTTCTATTCTACAAAGTACTTTGATTTTTTTTGTACCAGGAATTAAACTCAGGACCTTGTGCTTTCCAGGTATGTACTGTGCCACTGAGCTATATCCCCAGCCCTTGAGTTTTTTAATTAGATGACATATCTCAAGGAAATAAAAAAGTCAGCTATGTTCTTAGGGATCTGACAAACATTTTCTCCAACCAAACTTCTTGTGCATTCAGATCTTTAAATTTTGAGATATAATCCATATGCCATAAAATTCATCCATTGTTTGTCTATGCTTCAGTGCTTTTGGTATATTAATTCATTTTTAATGCATTTCTAGAGTGTATTAGAGTGTCCAGAGGAAAAGAAAAAGGCTGTGCTATCAGACTGCTTTGTTCAAATCCCAACTGAAATGCTTCCTAGCTGTGTGATTTTAAGTTATCAATATCTCTAAGTCCTGGTTTACTCTTCTCTAAAATGTGGATAAAAATAGGGATGTAAAGACAAAATGAGACCGTGTACCTAAAACACTTAGTGCCTACCACAATAAGATTCAGTACATGTTTGCTAATTCTGTAAGTGAATGAATGAATGAATGAATGATGCCAGGGCAGTTGTGTTCATCGGGGGACACTGATCACAGAGCATTAAGAAAGCAGAGTACACTGGCCAGAAAACTGGTTAGTGCTGCTAAGTTTGGTGTAGGTCTGGGGATAGCAATTTCTGGCCCAGTATGGCCTTACTCTGTGGACCTGGGCCAGGCATGAGCAGAGCTGATGTGTGTCTCTTCCTTCTGGGTGCTAGAAGGGGCCCCAGGGCAGGTTGTGAGGGCAACAGGAGCGATGCAGGTGGGATCTTGGCAGATATGGAATCTGCACAAGAAGCCAGTTCTGCCTCGGCTGTTGTGCAGGAGCTGCTTCTGCCTTAAGAATGTGGCTCAGCTCAGGAATTTCCCAGCTGCCTCCACTGGCAACCGTTCCAACTCCTCTATTTATTGCTCTGCTTTGCTTTGGCTTGGTTTTTGCAGTACTAGGGATTGAAGCCATGACAGGCAAGTGCTATACCCCTATGCTACATCCCCAGCCCTTTTTATTTTATTTTGAGGTAGGACCTCACTGTTTTGAGAGAGTCTAGCTTTGGAAGTTGCATCACTCCTGCCTCAACCTCCTGAGTAGCTGGGAATACAAGTGTTGTCACAAACCCAGCTACACATTATTTCACTTTAAAGATATGTGTTTTTTCCTTAAAATACATGTACCATAAATACATTGCTCAATGTACTTCCAAAAACTGAACTCGGCTCGAAAGCCCAGGATCCTTACTAAGCAAGACAGTATTACCAGCACCCCATGAGCCCTTCCTGTGCCTGCTCCTGCACCCCAATTTACACTGCCCTGACTTCTTCCTGCATAGACAGCTTCATTCCATGCGCCCATTAGTCACCTCGGGTCTTGAGGAAATGCAGATTCTAGCTCAGGATGTTGGGGTGGCCCGAGATACTGCATTCTGACACTGCCCTCCCAGCGGGTGCTGGTGCTGCACCCCCGGCCCACACCAACAAGTGCAAGAAGATCCTTGCCCACAGCTTCTTTGTTGTGCTTGGCTCCTGGAGACGGCATGCAAAAGGCAAAGAAGCATCAGAAACTTTGTGTCCTAAAGACTAGCTCGGGGAAGACAGCTCCTGGGCTGGAAGATGCTGGGGTGCAGCCTTCCCCCTAGAACCTGGGGCAGCCAAGCAGTCCCATCCCAGCTGAGCCTGAGTCCTGTAGCATAATTCCAGCCCCTTTGCTCCGCTCACATGAGGCGTGGGCTCAGGACAGGAAGTGGCCATCCAGAGACGTGATACAGGGACCCATTCACTTGCTTGGAGACTGCAAGGCCCTCTTCCCACCTCTCCAGAGGATGCTGGGATTTTTCTAACTCTAGACAAAAAGGAATGTCTATTTGGCCTCCCATAAAATTCAGGTCCAGTAGGAATTTGTAAAATGTTTCCAAGGGAACGTGCATAATTATGTGGTTTGGGTTGTTTTGTTGTTTGGTTTTTGGTTTTGGTTTTGGGGCTTTTTTGGTTTGGTTTTGTTGTTGTTTGTTGCTTGTTGTTTGTTTTTTTGGCTTTTATTTTATGTCTCTCTTTTGCCTAGGAATTTCTCTTTGAGGCAGTTGAGAGATAAAACAGTGCAATAATATGGGCTTGGAGTCGGGAGGGGAGTGCATGTCTAATCCCTGAAGGACTAGGGCAGAAGGATTGCTACAAGTTTAAGCCCAGCCTGGGCTACATAGTGAGCTCAGTGCCAACCTGAATTATGCAGTGAGACCACCTGAAAAGCCAGACGATGATAATGACAGCAGTGATGATGGTGATGATGGGGGTCAGCTTGGGGACTGCTTCAGCAAATTATCCTGTTCCCAGGTAAAGGGCTTGGTGGTTCAGAAGGTGGCAGAAGGCTAGGCCAGGGGATACCCACAGGGCTTGACAGTGGACTTGCTGGGCAGGTTCAAACCAGTAGAGGAAAGTGGCCCCAGGGAGTGGCACTCATGTGGCCTGTTCGGGCTAACTGGAGTCCTGGATGGGGTGCAGATGGCCTTCATGGCAATGGTCCCCCATTCCCACCTTAGCCATCAAAGCCTTCCTCTGGAAGGGATCCCCAGACTCCAGCAAATGGGTAGTTCATATCCTTCCTCCCCTCACCCCATGTGGCCACCCCAACCCCAACCCCTTGCCTCTTGGGCCCTCTGCTCGGCTTTCCTTTCCTTATCTGATAACATTCCCTGGGTGGCTCAAGTGTGGCTGGCCCAGTAAGCACAGAGCTGAACAATCGCTGACGCTGGGAAGCCAGCAGTATAGGCTAGAGACAATAGGGAACAGGTCCATATCCCCACTGTGTTGTATACCCTGATAGAGATGGGTCCCAGGGAGGAGGAAGCAGAGGACCAAGTCGGGGGAGACTTAAAATAGCCCCACTCATCTGACAGAGCCCTGGCCTCTTCCTTCCCATAAATTTAAGAGCAGCTGCAGTCATATGGTATAGCCACCTGGTCCTATTTCTCTTGTCCTAGCACCTGCTCATCCCCATCGTCTGTCCCCATCTTCTCCTATAGTGGCATGGTGGCACATAACAGCCACCCCAATGCACTTAAGAGATGTGATCAAAATATATGAAGTCTAAACTTTTAAATTTTTATTTAAAATGTATTATGGTAAAAGACACATGGCCATTAATCCCTTCAAAGTCTTTTACAATAATAAATTTTTAGTATTTACCATATTTTTTTCTATCACACCTCATATATATGCTGTTTATACCACCTATCTGGAGAAAGTTGAGTTTCCAAAAATTCCCAGCCTTTAGTCTTGAGGCAACTGCTGGGCACGTGGGGGGAGACCACCACCATGGCACCTTGGAGGCACCTTGCTCTGTGTTGTTCCACCACCCGAGCCAAGAAACCAAGCCCAGTTGTGCATTTTGCACACTGTACAAAGACACTGGCATTGGGGGCAAGTGAAAGCTGAGCCCCAGGCTGGGCTCTGCTCTCTGAGCCAATTGCTTTGCTGAAAGGACCTTGAGAAGTCTCTCATTAAAATCCCAGAGGGGGAGCCTCAGGACTTCTCCTTTTCTCTGATTCACCCCAAGGCTCCGAAGATGCACAGTTGGCCTGAGCTTGGTTGCCAGGTGCTCTGAGAGCCTCCGGCGTCCCCTTGTGTTGTTCCTTCAGAAAGGCTGTGCTGAATTCCAAACTTGAGGAATTTTCTGTTCAGATCTTATTAAAGGAGCCCAACCAAGACTGGTCTTCTGGCATGTTTTGGGGGGTGCTCTTCAGTGACCTCTCCCAGAGGGGTCTCCCGGCCATTGCCCCAGGAAGGCAAGGCTGGCTCTGCAGACCCCAGGCCTCTGGGCTCAGCCTCGTCCATCTTCCACGTCATGGTGCTCACTTTGGGACAGTCCAGGTCCTCCTTCCCTGCCTCCTCAGTGGTGATTGCTGGGCTGGATGAGAAGCAAGGACACAGCCTGTGTGGACAGCAGGAGAGCAGCTCACCCTAACTGTCTGCCCAGCCACTAGGGCTTCCTGCCCCATCTGCCAGGGCTCATGTACATCTCTAGGACAAGGAAGCACAACAAACTGCAGCCGCCATCTTCGGCCAGAGCACACCTACAGGTGGAGCCTGTGCCCATTTTCCTGCCAACGCCCCCTTCTCTGACTTTGTATAATCATCTGTGTGAGTGCTTAGCTTAGAATCCTTCCAGGCATAGAGTTTTCTATTTGGAAATTTGCTGTGTTTTCCCCCCTTTTTATAGCTGAGGCTGGGATGGGTGCTCCCTGCCTGAAGTCTCCTCCCTTGTGGGTATGTATGTTTAAAGAAATTTTCAGGGACCACAGTATATTTTATGGCTGAGAGGATGAAAGGAGAGGCATTAACACCAAGAGAATAAAGGTGTTCAAAATGTGAGACAAAAAGGAAAGTAGCTGTTTGATCCTGATGGATCAATACAATTGAAGTTGGAGATGACACACTGAAAAACAGAATCGTCATAGCTTCTCAGAACCGTCTAGTAAAGTTGGCATTGCAGAGTCACACAGAAGGGAGACACCTGGGACCTCACCAAATGAAACTACCCTCAGGGAGGAATTGCCCCAGTGGCATCCTGAAAGGGGTTTCTCCAAGCTTGGATTGAATCTGTGGAGTAACAGGGAGCTCACTATCCACTAGACAGTGCATTTTACTTGTGTAGAAGGAACTCTGGGGTGGTGGCTCTGTTGGTGGGGTCCTACTCTTCTGTTTTCCCTGGTCTTTCCCCTACTCTTGCTTTATCACTGTCTTCAGAGTTGTCTCCAAAGTGGACATGAGACCAGAGCTAACCCTGGGCCATGGCTTGCTGAGTGTATCTGGTGGTGGCATGAGGAACCCTCCCAAAGGCACGGTAGTTGGTCAGTCCATTATGCCAGACAGTGGTGGACATGTTCCAGGGTGCACAGGACAGCCCAGGCTCTGAGACTCCAGGGAATCCAGTCCTTGGCATCCATCTGGACTCATGATGTATTATAGTGAAAGGACATGAAGCAAAATGAGCAAAAATAATAGGCTCTGGAGACCATGGAGACGAGGAGCAAGCTGGCAATGGGGAGGAGCAGAGGCAGCACATGGAGAATGCTGTCTCCCAGGGGAATGCACAAGAGACCCAGTGCCCAGGGGATCAGCTAGGGACTAGGCCCATGAGCACCCTCTGCCTACTGGACACCAAATTTCCAGAAACCCAGAAGCAATGCAGGTGTTTGGTACAGAGAATTTAGGCCAAATGAGCCAGCCACAGAAGGCATGGTGTACACCAGCCCAAAATCCAGGTCCCTAGGCACTAGCCAAGGGCCCATGCGTGTGAATGCCTGTCTGGGCATCCTCAGCCATGCCCTGCCTGCAGCTGATGGAAGCACACTGTAGTTCCCAGATGCCAGATTAAATGTGTATTACCAAGTTCTAACTCACCTAATTTATATGATTGAGTCCTAATGAAGCTAGTACTCACAGTGGCCTGAAAATGATTGCTTTGAAGAAAACATAGATCAAAGGAAATATTCATAATGCCAGCCTCATTGGAGTGACATGTACGTCCTTGAAATAAGAGGTTTCTGACAGCCATGTGATAATTTAAAAATAATGACATCATTTATCTTTCCCTCCCTTTATCAAATGTCTGTACTCTAAGTTCATGTTTATTTTTTTTAACAAGTATTTTGGTCTTTGTACAAGCAAAGCTGATCACAATTTTTTATTGTTGATAGTTTATTTTTTAATTAATTATTTATTTGTTTGTTTGTTAATTTATTTATTTGGTACAGGATCTTGCTATGCAGCTCAGACTCATAGTGATCCTCCTGTCCCAGCCTCCCCAGCCCTGGATTACAGGCCTGCACCACCACGCCCGGTTTCAGTGGCCGGTTCTACATGGGGTCAGCACTGCATGTGGTACTAGGGATCAAACTCATGTCCTGGAACTTGCCAGGCAGGCATTTAGACCACCAATCTATCTCCCCAGCCTATAAATTCGTGTTTAAAATTGACTGTATTAGTAGAGTAAGATCAAAAACTTGTAGACCTGGGGAATTGGCTCAGTAGAATAAGCCCTTGCCTGGCAAGCACAAGGGCCTGAGTTCAAACTCTGGTTCTGCAAAAAAAAAAAGACTTGTAGACCACTGAGCAGCTGAGTCAGCGTGTTAGCTTTGTAAGTGGCTGCCATCCAGGACAGTGCCAGTTCCTCCCCATGGTCCTGCCCTTCACAGGCTACCTCCAGGGTGTTCCTGGGAGGGGCTGTGCATCACGAGAAAGCAGCTGCACTATGTCAAGGCACTGAGTTCCAGGCTCAGTCGCACACAGGGGTTGAGGGACTCAGTTTCTTCATTGACAAAGTGATTTCCTCACTCAACTGACAACTCCAAGAAGTCGCCCAACTGTCATTGGTTTTTGTTTATTTTCAATTGATGTATTTTTTACCTCTGACTTGATACTTATAGAGTGAAAAGATAAAGGGCCAAACCAGTGGGCAGTGACGGGGGTCTGTTAGGTCCCCTGGAACTCTGAGGGATGACAGAGTGTGATCTGCTCCTGGATAAACTTTAGCACCGTCTCTCACCTTCTTTTGTTTACTTTCCCTGCCCTCTTGAATTTTATCCTGCGCCCTCTCGAAAGCACGATATTTAATTCTTGCCCATCTGACTTCCTCTTTGATTTTGAAATGAAAAATACATAAATGAAAAAAAAAAGATAGAAGGCTAAGTCCCCACTGGAGCTCATCAGCATGCACGCTTCTGCGCAATCACAGGGTGCCGCTGTCCTTCCTGTGTCTTAGGGCTCAGCCCTGCCACATGCTCAGCCCATGCCCACTTCTGTGTTTATTATTTTATGAGTCCATGTTTGCAGTATGTGATGGGCATATGCATCGTGGTGAGTTGGTTCATGGCCAGAAGGCATCTTAATCTCTTTACGTCCACTTCCTCTCCCTCCCTCTATATCTTGGTCCTTCTCCCATCTGCAAAGGACCTATCACCCTATTATCTATCCTACTATCTGTCTTTTATTTTGCTCTTTATTTAAATTTCAGGCCTTTCCTGTAAGAGAAACTATGTGATGCAAACTTGTGAGTCTGATTTATTTCACTGAGCATTGTAGGCTCAAGGTGTACCCATTTTCCTACCAATGACTCAAGTTTGTCTTCATTATGGCAGAGCAGTGCTGTATGGTGGATAAATGCCACCTTTTCTTCATCCATTCCTCTGTGGTTACACATGGGCTGCTACCAGGAATCGGCTGTTATGAGTCGTACTGATGTGAACATACACATGCATATGTCACTGTTACATGATGCATTTAACTCTTTGGGGAAGATACCTAGAAGAGGGAAAGCTGGGTTAAGTGGAATTTCGAGTTCTATTTTCCTGAGGAATCTCCTTACTAATTTCCATAGTGGCTGTACTAGTCTATATTCCCATGACTCCCCTGACTCCAGCCCCCCTCCCTGCCTCACCAGCATTTGTTATTACTTGATTTCTGGATGATAGCCATTATTTCTGGAGTAAGATGGAATCTCAGGGTTGATTTAATTTGCATTTCTCTAATGGCCAAAGATGTGGAATGTTTTTTCACGTATTTATTGGCCATTATATATATATGGTATAGGGTCTCCCTGTGCAGCTCGGACTTGTAGTGATCCTCTTGTTTTCAGCCTCCCCAGCACTGGGATCACAGGCATGCACCATCACATCCGGTCTTGGTGACTGGCTCAGTGCACCCAGGAGCAGGGTGGTGCAGCATGTGGTGCCAGAGATTGAACCCTGGTCCCTGTACTTGCCTAAGCAGCTGCTTAGTCCACTGAGCTATCTCGCCAGCCCAATTTGTTGATTCTTGATGTTATTTTTTGTGTAATTGGGCTCCTATTCAGAAGTCTTTGCCTATGCCTGTGTTTTCAAGAGTGTTCTCCAGTAGTTACCTAATGTGTCCTCAAGTAGTTTATTTCTGTTTTAACATTTAGATCTTTGATCTAGTTTTTGTTTTGGGGTGTTTTGATTTGGTTTTTGGTTTTTAGTTTTTGGGTTTTGGTCTTGGTTTTGTTTGTTTGTTTTTGAGACAGTCTTGCTATGTAGTTCAGGCTGGCCTTGAGCTCAAATTATGGCCCAGGCTGGTCTCAAACTCACAACAATCCTCCTACCTTAGGCTCCCAAGTGCTGAGATTGTACACATGTGCCACCATGCCCAGCTTGATCTGTTTTGATTTTTAATTTAGTACCTGGTGAGTGATGTGGATCTAGAATCAATTTTCTGGATGAGTATAACCAGTTTTCTAAGTATCACTGGCAAAAGAGGCTCTTTCTTCTGGTGTTTGTTTTTGGCCCCTTTGGCAAAGATCAGACAGTTGAATGTACCTAGGCTTGTTTCTATGTCTTCTATTCTGATCCTTTGATCCACATGTCTGTTTTTATGCCAGTACCGTGCTGTTTTATTACTGTATCTCTGTAATATAACTTGAAGTCTGGGATTGTGATGCCGCTTGCTGTGCTCTTGTTGGCCTGAATTGTTTTTGTTACTCTGAGTCTCTTTTGGTCCATATGAATTGCCCTTGTTATTTTAATTAAGACTGTGTTAAATCCACTTACCAGTTTTGGAAATAAAATCATTTTGACCATATTGGCTTTACCTATCCAGGAATAAGGGATGTTTTTCCATTTTCTGATAACACTAAATCTCATTTTTTCAAAATATTGTGGTTTTTATTGTAGAGGTCTTTTGTTTCTTTGGTTAGGTTAATTACTAAGTATTTACTTTTTCTTGATGCCATTGTGAATAGTATGCATTTCTTAATTTCTTTCTCAGTGGGTCCATGCTTGGTGTAAAGATATGGTACTGATTTGTGTGTATTTCTACCCTCCTCTGCTACTGAATTTGGTTATTAATTCTCAGAGTCTTTTGCTGGAATTTTTTTGGTCTTCTGAGTAAAGGACTATATCCTCTGCACATGATGGTAATTTAACTTCTTATTTTTTAATACATAGCTGTCATGCTTTGTGTCTAGGTGTCCCCCCTCCCCAAAAGCCTCATGCAGTTGTGGGGTGTCTTCTGGAGTTTGTGATTGATTATTGTGGGTGTGGATGCTGCACCTGCCCTGGAGCAGGTAATTTGCATTACAATGTAAGGAGGGGAGAGAGGCTAGCTGCTGCCTGAGCAGCTGCCACTCCCTTTTGCTCTCCTGCTCTCTGCCACTGCCATGAACAGCTGTTCTCTGCCCTGTGCCACTCTGCCTTGGAGCCAGCTGAGCATGGACTGAAACCTCCACTGACTGTGAGCTAAATAAACCTTTCCTTCCCTCATTTTGGGTGTGTCAGGTATTTGTCCTGGCAATGAGAGAAGAATAACTGAGATGATATCTCTTTCATTTCTATTTCTTAGCCTATTACTCTAGCTAATGATTGGAGAACAGAAATGGTCATAGCGAAAATCCTTGTTTTGTTCTTGATTTTAGAAAAAAAAATGTTCAGCTTCTCCCCATTTAATATGATGTTGGCAATAAATTTGTCATAAATGGCTTTTGTCAGATTGAGACAAAATCCATATATACCTAGTTTTTAAAGGTTTTTTATCATAGATGGATGTTAGATTTTGGCAAAGGCTTTTTTCTGCATCTATTAAGATGATCATATGATTTTTGTGCTCACTTCTGTATAGGTGACATGTTTCATTTATTGACTTATGTATGTTGAGCCATCCTTGCATGCCTGAATGAAGCCCATTTGGTTATGATGTGTGATCTTTTTGGCAATTTGCTGCATTCTATTTGCCAGAATCATATTGAAGACTTGTGCATTTATGTTCATTAAAGAAATTGGCCTGTCACTTTCTTTTTTTATTTGGGTCCTCATATGGTTTGGAAATTAGAATAATGTTAGCCTCCAGGAATGACTTTTTCCTTTCAATTTTCTTAAAAGATCGAGGAGTATTTGCATCATAATATCCTCTCTGAAGTTCTTAAAGGATTCAGTGGTGAATTCACTTTGGCAGGCAGGTGCCCTGGGAAGGGGAAGTACACCTCTCCGAAGAACTGCAGAGCCACTGAGCCAGCAGTGTAAAGGCAAGAGTGAAGTGAATCAGTGAAGGAATGGGGCTGGGATTGGGACTGCAAGTTTCTCTGGCATTGGAGAGTGTCTATCCCAGATGATAAGTATGAGGTCTGGTGGTGCAACCATTATGGAAATCAGTGTGGAGAGTCCTTAGAAAAGTTGGACTGGAAATCCCATTTAAACCATCTATTCCTCTACTGGGAATTTTCCCAGAGGATCTGAAAACATCATATCATAGGGATATATGTGTGTCTATGTTTATAGCAGCACAATTTGTGA
>NW_004524797.1:1198846-1222650 GCF_000260255.1 Octodon degus | reverse complement strand
AGAATATTTTGCTGAGTTTACACACCTATAATATTCAAATGACAGAACTTAACAAAAAAAAAGGGATACAGATGAATGTTCAGTTTGTATCTGTGCATTGAAAGTAGTTAGGATAGATATATAGTTACATTCCCTTAATGAATAGAGAGATTTGTTCTAATGGTGTTTGTAAATAGGATATCAAGTCCGCATTTTGTACAGCAACTAACCACTAGGAAGAATGTATGCAAAGTGTTAATTATTGAAACTGTCCTACCAATTTGGTTTGAAACTTTCTCATTGCTATTTATTTCTCAATAAAATTATGGGGAAAAAATATTAGGTCTGGGAGCAGTGACAATTCAGGGTGAGGTATATTCTGGAAGCCCCTGATAATCAACAGAGTCTTTCCCTAGCTGCAAGGACCTTGAGCCTGTAGATTTGTATCAGGGCCAGCCCAGGACTAGGCAATGAGGCACACCTTGGTCCTGGGGACAGATAAAAGCCAAATAGGCCTTAGTCCTGAGCAGGCACCCAAAGTCCAGGTGAGAACTTGGCTTCCAGGCGGGTCTAGGACTGAGTACCTGGTCTCCAAAGGTCACGCTGGGTTGTAGTAGCCAAGTGGCCTAACCCTGGGCAAGGAGGGCCAGGCCACAGGAGGAGGGGAGAGAAGTTGGGAGGACAGGCCAGAGAACTGCTCCTGCAGCTTCCTAGTGATCTCTCAACAGTGCTGAGTGTGACTAGCTCCCTCCCTGAGCTCAACAAGTGGTTGGAAGATCCAAATGTCTATCAAACTGAAGTTTGATTGAAGGATGCTGAGGGGTCTCTACAGCACGCAGAGTAGAGCATCTGTCCCTATCACTTTGATTCTTGCTACTAGGTTAGTCTCACCACACACCTAAGGGATATTAATACCTCTGTTTTCTTACGGCCTCTAGGTCAGGACCTGGATTCTCACTGTGGGCTACACAACTGCATTTGGGGCTATGTTTGCAAAGACATGGAGAGTCCACGCCATCTTTAAAAATGTGAAAATGAAGAAGAAGGTAATTATCCTCCCTCTGCTTCAGTGCATTGACACTGCCCACACTGCAGTTACTTAGCACAACCATTAGGCACCTACTGTGTGCCAGCATTGAGCTCTTTGCTGGGGATCCAGGTGAAATACAATTTCTACTTCCTGGTATCTCAGCCTCATGGGGAAGTCATACAGAGCATTTGCAACATTTAAAGAAAGGGCTGACAGAGGGTATCTGGGGCACAAGGCCCTTAGGGAGGGCTCCACATAAGATGTGCCATGTCTTATGGAGCCTGGAAGGCAAGTGGGAGTTGGTCAGGCAAAGAGGATGGGGATTCTGCAAACCTTGTATGCATCAGCCTGAGGATAGGAGGGATGGATCAAGGGGGCTGAGAAGCTGAGGATGGCTAGGGACCTGGGGTTCATGGAACAGGGTGCAAGAACAGGCTGGAGGAGAAGGTAGGAGCCACCTTAGGGAATCTGAAATTGAACTTCTGGGCAGTGGAGAGCCCTTTAAAGAGGAGAGTGAAACAGCGGTGGAATCTAACAGTGATTCTGTTTTCAAAGAGTCCCTCAGAAGATATAGGCTCAGCCTTCATGCAAATGGAAACTATGTCACCTTTGTAGATGAGTATAGCCATGATATTGACTAAACATAGCTGTTGGGATATGGAAGTACAGAACTTTGTCTCTTAAATTCTTGCAGTACTCCTAGTTCTTTCCCTGCTCCTAGAAAAAATTGAGAGCAAACTTCATGTCCTGGAAGGTCCTGTGGTCCACGAGTCCCCCTACCCCAATGTCCAAAACTTCCCACTACATACCCTGACCTAACCCACATCAGATCTGTGGCAGCTTCCACCAACTTCAGGTGCTCAGAGGTCAGGACAGAAGTGGAGGCCACTGTGCCACACCATCAGCCTGCCATCCTCGAGCTTGTGACAGTGAAGGGTACATGGGAATTTCCTGGGTACCAGCTGGGGACTACAGGTCAGGCAGCACTGTGTGGCCTGTCAAAACCTTGGGGGAGGCAAAGTGACCCTGGGATGGGGTGCTTCAGTATGCTCAGGGATGAGGGGGACATACAACAGATGATCTAATGGGACTGTCCAACATTCAAGGGCAAGGGACAAAGCCCCAATAATGGGGATTCACAAAGCACACATAGGAATCTAAAAGATCCATTAAATTCCTACCCTGACCAGCAAACCTGACACCAAACTGGCAAGTAAGGTTTGATCTGTCCCTGCCACCACTTAAAGGTCCAAATGCAGGGAGTTCGGACACCACAGAGAATGGATGATGGGGAGAAATCTCATGGTGGTTGAAGAGAAAAAAAGCCCATTGTTCTCAGGAATTCGCAATCTGCCCTGGTTCCCTGAAGCCCCTGGCAGACAGCAATCCTGCCCAGGCAGTGGAACTACCAGGCAAAACAGGCCTGCTCTGCCATTGACCTGCCATGTGACCTGAGCCACATCACTTCAACTTTGGGGCCTCTGTTCCCTCATCTGTAGAATGGGGACATATTTTTTTTTCACATCAGACAGGTAATGTGCCCACATTGTAACAAGGTTTGAGGGAGGCACCTCTCATGCATAAGATAAGAACACCCAATCGTCACGCTCATGAACTGAGGGATCGAATGCGGACATATTAATAGCACTGCCTCCTGAGTTGGGATTCTGTGCCTCCTGCCAGGTGCCAAGGGCGCTGAGCTCTGAGGCCCACCACTCCCCTCCTACTGCTGGGATTGCTTGGGGGCAGCTACAGCTCCCTTGTCCTCCCCAGGTGAGGTGAGATACACCCTGATTTCCCTGCCCCCATCCCATGCCCAGGCCAGCTCGGGAAGACTGTAGGCCATATTTAGAGAAAAGCGTGGACTAGGCACACAGTCCCTGTGCTCCTCACTGCCCTCTGGACCAGAAGCACTCACAGGAAGTGGAACAGCAGCCTGACCACCCTGTTCTCTACCCTTCCCACACATGGGAAGGTTGGAAAACTCCAGGAAGTAGCCCAGCCCAGGCCAGTTGAGCCTCAATTTCTACAGCGCTGGAGCTGGAGCTGGAGCTGGACATCGTTAGTTTTTAGACTTTCTGAGCTGATATTGCCGACCCTGGTTATCATCCAGAGACTGGTTGCATACCTTCCTCCATACCAAAATCCAATACTGTTTAAGTCCCATATACAAAATGCTATAGCTTTTGCATAGACTACACATACCCTCCCATATACTTTACATCATCTCTAAGTTATTAACAATACCTAATAAATATAAGTTCTATGCAAATGGTTGTACTATCCTATTGTTGTATTGGTTAAGGAATAATTACAAGAAAAACAGTCAGTACATGTTTAGGACAGATGCAACCACTGTGGGTCTAACTACATAGCAAACCATCTGTAGTTGGTTGAATCAAAGATGCAGTGGGGTGAAAAGGAAGACCACTATACTAATGCAACACCTGTATTAAGAACCCTCTGCCTAGACCAAGGCTGCTCAGAATGTGGGCTGGCAGGTGGGGAAAGGAGGGCTTCTTAGAAATGCAGTGTCGGGGCCCATACTGGCCCTAATCACCAGAATCCAGGGATGGGGCTCAAGAACCCATGTTCCCAGCAGCATTCCTGTGGACACTGCTGAGGACATGGACACTGCTGAGAACAGCCAGGGTGTGAGAGACATGGGCCCTCCTGCTCTACAGCTCTGCATAGAGACATGCTCTGCCATTTGTGACAGCTTCATTCTGATTTGGAAGAATCACAGTGTTGATTCCTTTGTGCTAATATGTGATTCATCCAAGTTGCCGTCTGTAATAAAGAGCTGGCCTCTATGTTCCATTGCTCATGTGATTACTGAACATGAATACGCCCTTGTCTGGCAACAGCCAACAGAACACATCAGGAGGGAATTTCAGGAGTTTGATGTCTGTGGCTCTGGGTGAGCAGTGGTAGGACATGGTCTCCAGGGGCCGGGGTCCTCTCCCTTCCTGCTGCACTGCCTGAGCCCTACATACATGCTTCTGCCCTGAGGGGCTACACCAACTTGGGTGCACCCAGGGTCCTAGGATAGGGATTTCCTGAAAGACAAGAAAATACATGCACACACACACACACACACACACACACACACACCTTTCTCTTTGGCTTAACTTTTTTAAAAATTCTGGTTTTTTACTTTATTTTCTCTCCCCTCCTTCTCTGTTATTTGTTTAATACTTTCTCTTATTCTTCTTTTGCTCATGATATCAGGTTGCAGTGGAGAATAAAGTGTGGGGGCCCTGAGGGTTATGAGGTCAGACTGAAGGTGAAAGGTAGGGACATCAGAGGACAGTAATTATGTCACAGAGATCCAGAGGCCGACTGTGATGGTGAGGAGGGCATCAGAACCAGTGAGGAAAATGACATCAAGGATGGTGAGAGTGATGTCAGAGACGGAAAGGATGGAGAGCAGTAAGTGTCATCAAGCAGTAAAAGAAATAGACAGCCTCAGAGGGAGCTGACATCAGGTGGCTCCAGTCACACAAGGTCACTTTCATCTCAGTTCAGTACACGCCACTGAACTGACCATTGAAAAGTAGTTAAAATGGTATATTGTATGTTGTATGTATTTTACCACAATTCAACAAACCAATAAACTAAAATAATAACAAAGGACAAGTTCAGTTATATAAAAAGCTAGAATCTATGGATGTAGCCGCATTTTGAGCTGTAGCTGCCTTAGCCTTTGCAAAATAATCTGGTCCCTGAATACACGTCTGATGACCCCATAAAAGTATCAGTTTCCTTTCCTGCCCTCCTCTAGGCTGCCCTTGGAAGAACTAAAGGCCGCTCACTGCCCACTTCTGCTCCCCAGTCTGGCTACCACTCTGTGCATTCTGTCTCTGACTCCTCTGGGAGCCTCACATAAATGGAGCTGCACAGTGTCCCTCTTTGTGCAACCAACTTGTTTTATTAGATTTCTTTTAAAGAAGTCTGAACATTTTTAGTAGACCTTTTAATTTTTTGCTGATAAATATATTAGCATTGCATAAGTTTATAAATGTAATCCTGTATCTTTTTATTACATTCTTATCTTTTCCCTTTCTCATTAGTCTCTACCCTCTTCACCCACAAGGGCAAGCCCTCCCCAAGCACATAGACAGAAGTGTCACTCCTTATGGCCACATTTTTAAAAACATTAGAGGAAAAGGAGCCTATTAAAGAAAATATTGACTCATGGTGAGTTAATGCTCCCCAAATTCAGCATTACTGTTTTTTCTAAAGACAACCATAAAATCTTAAATGAGGAACTTATTGTAGACTTTATTCTGCCTCTTACAAGGACCAAATTGAAGTGTTGGGATGAAATAGTAATTCAGTGATGAGACCTTCTGTTCTGGGGCAGATGTTTTTGAGGACACAGGACTTGGTACTGATGTGGACAGTGACCCAGAACATCATCTGGGCTGAGTCTAGGGAAAGACCAGGGAAGGGTGTCCCCTGCCACTTCAGAGCATCAGCTGTCTGAGTAACAGCACGAGGCCAGGGCAATGTGTGATACATCCTGGGACACCATCCGCACTGAAGGGGCAGTGAGCTGCCCCTGAGAGGCCAGCCTGAACCAGTCCAATACCTGAAGTTTTTTAAAGAACTAAAGGAATGCACTTTTTTCTAAACAAGAGGTCAGTCTTGTTTAGAAAGTTTCTTCTTTAAAGATCCAGGTAAATACATGACATTTTTCAGGATCTACTGTCTTTTTTGTAGCTACTCAGCTCTGCTTCATAGAATGACAATATCTGTGGAAAGATATGCAAATGAATATGTGTAGCTGTATTCCCATAAATCTTTATTTACAAAAGAGTGAGCAAAATCTGTAGTTTGTTCATCTCTGCTCTCAACAACAAATGGGAGGTGACATTTAGAAATGTCTTTTCTGTCATTTAGCTGGCTTCTTCTGAATAGTAGTTGGTTCTGGTCACCTAAGGTGACTTATAGGATAGTTTCCCATTTTATAGGTAAAGAAACTGGGCGGGGGAGATGGCTCAGTGGAATAAGCGCTTCCCTGGCAAGCGCAAGGGCCTGAGTTCAATCCCCGGTTCCGCCAAAAAAAAAAAAAAAAATTGGAAGAAACTGACTCAGTAGAGTCAGAGGGTTTGCCCAAGATCACACAATTCATTAGTTCACATCAAACTCAGAACTGACTCCAGAATCAGGTGTTGGATTGTTTTGGGGCATCTTTTCCCCCTTCTCTAATGACACAGTGCAGCACTGAGAGCCATCCGGCTGAGGATGGGCCTGCGTGTCATGACATCCGTGAATGCTGATATAACCCAGGGAGTAGTTGGGGTAACCTAAAAAAGAAGGAAAGAAATGGTAAAGTTGTAATGAGACTTGGGATGCAGCCCTTGCCCGATGCAAGATCTGGGCTCAGCTTGATATGGTCAAGACCATGTTGCATTTCCTGTCCCTCCTTCACTTTAGAGCTTTAAATTTGTTTTAAGTCATCTCTCCTTGATATTTTGCACATGCACGGATATGTTTGTTTTCATCATTAGTCTTCCCCATTACAATTCATGCTCCAGAAAGACAGTGATTATGTTTTGTCCATTTCTGCATCCATAGTGCCTAGAACAGAAACTGACTCCATTTAAGTGCTTAATAAATATTTCTGCAGTGAGTAAATAAAATGTGATTCATAACTACTTAGCCAAAGTTCACTCAGTCACAAACACTGGTTAAGTGCCAGATTTTGGAAATGGAGTCAAAAGAAAATTAGATATGTTCTTTTTTTATTTGCAATACTTTCCCGCTGTGGATCCTTCTATTCATTCGTAGTATGTCTAGGAGAGCTGAGGTGCAATATCACACTTGCCCCAAGGTGTCACTGTCCTGACACATCAAACAGAATCACCAAGAGTGAAAACCCAAGTATACTAGCTACCATTTATTGAGCATTTTCTCTGTGCCAAACCATGTACTAGATTCTTTTTTTTTTTTTTTTTCCTTTTTTAAATGTGTTTAGTACAGGGTCTACAGGGTCTCACTACACAGATCGGACTCATAGTGATCCTCCTGTTTTTAGCTTCCCAAGCACTGGGATTACAGGCTCATGACACTACGCCCATTCTCAACTGCACACCCTAGGGGTGGAGCTGGCACAGCATACTGGGGATAGAGCCCCCAGATAGTCCACTGAACTATCTGGCTGGCCCTAGATTCTTTTAATAAAGTGTCTCATTTTACTCTACTGCCAACTGTGCAACTTGGAGATTAATGACCCCACCTTAGCAGGAAGGAACCTGAGGCTCAGCAAATTAGAGCAACTCACCTGATCAATTTGGCCAAGAAATAGAATTAGAATGAAGTCTTTCAATTCCAAAACCTGTGTTCCTTCTTTTATACTATACTTAAAGAAGAAGCCTCACCTCCACCCAGTCATAATAAAAATGAGAAATGCAGAATGAGGAAGAGAGGAAGTGACTTGCCTGTGACCACACAAGTAGCATAAAATGGAGCCAGGCTTCTAACCCAGGCCCACTAATTCTAAGTCCTTCTGAATTCCTCTGCCCCATGCTGCTTCAAACTTCATACCTCATCACATCCATCAAAACTCCTGGTGATGATCTTCTAAGGTGAACTGCATCCCATTCAGGGCACTCCCAGGTTCAGGAGCAAGGAGATATGCTGATTCTTGAAGTTGGGATAAGAGTGCATTAGCAGAAGGTGAGAAGAGCCCCCAAGGTTGGGCACAATAAAGACAAATGCCTGGGGGCTCACACAGCCCTGGATCCAATGTCAAGCACAGAGACCTCTTCCAGCCTGTCTTTGAAATCCCAACCTCCTTGGACATTTCTTCCTTTCCCTCTGCTTATGATGACCTAGAGGGACAAGGGTTAAACAAGGTTTCAACAAAGCATCACTGGTTTTCTGGATCCTTCTTGAGGGTTCAAATACAGGTCTTTGTCAGTGTCCTCTGCCCAGGAAAAGTGGTTTTGGTGGATTTGATCTTTTGAGCAGTAATTCAGCGACACCTTCTTTTCTGTTTTCTTCATATCCAGCCACAGAGAGGCTTTTGAGTTTCTGTTTCTCCCTTTAAAATGGGCTTACTCATGGAGAGCCACACTGGGCAATATCTTTTATGTTTCTCTTTCAGTTTTATGCTTCCATGAAATCTTTTCCAGAGCAACATCTTTTCCAGATGAAACACTCACTTTCATCTGTGTGCTAGCTCAAGGTGAGGGGACTTCAGTGAACAAACTCCAGGCAAGCTCTGGGACTGGCAGTGTTTATCCACAGGCCCCTCCTTATGAACACATGTAAAGTGGGTAGAACTCTCACAGCACAGGACAGCTATCCTAGGCTGCAAAGAGAGCTGGGAAGGTCAGCTTTATCACCTTGAACCAGTTCCTGAGAGCCCACACATAGACTTCAGTTTCTTCATCTGCAGAACAGGAATAATAATAGTACCCTCCCTTACATGCTATGATGCATTTGAAACCATCATCTTAGGGGTAGGCATAGAGCAATTGTTCATTACACCTTAGCTGCTCTTCTCACTGTTGCTACCAGCATGGCTGCTTTTAATAATTAAGTGTATGGGTAAAGTGCTCTGTACATAATCAGCTCTTCTGTGGACATCAAAAGGGACTTCCTTAGGTAGGTGACAGTTGATCTAGATTTTTAAGAATGATTAGAAGTTTGCCAGGCAGAAAGAATAAGGTGTTCCAGACCAAAGGGCAGACAGCCTGGCTACATACTAGCAATGGCCACATTTCAACAAAGTGTACCTGTGTGTTTAGGAAATGGGTGGACCAAACTTGTGAAAGTTCTTCAAGGTCAAACAGAGGAGCTTGATTTTGTTTGCCTGTGGGTGGTAAGGAGTCTCCAGACACTCACACTAGAGACCTGTGATGCAGCCACTGCTCTGTCCTGGCCCCTCAGTTGTAGTCTGGGAACATCTTCTTACATCTGCCTGTCCCCTTTGTAGATCATCAAGGACCAGAAGCTGCTCGTGATCGTGGGGGGCATGTTGCTGATTGACCTATGCATCCTGATCTGCTGGCAAGCCGTGGACCCCCTGCGAAGGACAGTGGAGAGGTACAGCATGGAGGTAAGTGGCCAGCAAGCAGGAGGGAGACCTGCAGGATGTACACAGCTTCAGAGAGAACACAGGGAGGTGCACCGCCAGCCTGCACCATTTTCTATCAGGAACACCTCCTTAATTGCAACCACTTATGTCTGAAGATAATCATTTCAGGGAGGACAGATGCAAGGTATTGTGAAATAATTTAATATCGATATTAATGTATGCAGAATTAAGAGATGTCAGACTGCTTAAAAGTATACTCTCCTCTGGCACCACATTCTGTACTAACCCTGTCCCCAGGCATGCTGAGCTGGCCACCAAGACCAGGCTTGATGGCTCATGCCTGTAATCCCAGCGCTGGGGAGGCTGAAAACAGCAGGAGTCCATAGGTCAACAGTGAGACCCTGTAACAACCAAATGCAAAATAAATAAGTAAATAAATTACATTCTCATACATTGTCGAAGTCCCCATTTACATAGTCCTTCATAGGAGAAATTTCACTGCATTTGTAACCTTCATTAGGGAAAGACTCTTAGCAGTACTTCTATGGAATAAACATTCAGACAGCTCTTTCTGGATACTATGTGATGTTCAACATAATCAACAATATACTTCTTTTCACGCAGTTGTTGTGAAGATGAAGAACCTTGCGTAAAAGCCTTGCCCTTAGCTAACACTGGTCTTCCCAGGATGTTTCAAATTGAAAAAGGCTGAGATACTTAGAAGCCAGGGTTTTTTTGGTTTTCTCCTGGCATAGCTGATCATGCCTTTGGGGGTCAGAGAAGGCTCTACTGGGCGTGCTGCTTAGTATACTTTCCATCTGAGGCAGCAAATTCTAAGAAGGCAATGAAGATCTCCATTTTTCTCTGCACTATCAGAGAAAAGTTTTAAGGGAATGGATGTACTCTTACCACAAATGTATACACTGAGTTTTATAAAAATTACCCAATTTCATTTATCTTAAAACACACACTCAGTTCAGGAAGGATTTGCACAATCAGAGAATATCATTTAGGAAACAGATTTAGAACTGGGACCTCCATCTTGCCACCTCCTCCTGTGTACACCTTGGTAGGAAGCAGGGTACAAAACAGACACAATTGGAACTTCAAAGGCAGACCTGACATTGGCTTTGCCATGAGCCAAAGGGGAAGGAACTGAATTCATTCACATTTTCCAGGGAAGAGGTACCATCTGGCCACCATTCATCATGCAGTTAGCAAAAGAGCACACATCACTGCCCAATCAATCCCAGGAGAATTCTCTGCGCATCCCAAGGATTTAGGGTTGTGGACAGATGTCAACACTAGGGATAATCTGGGGTGAAAGGGACAGCAGCCAGAATAGTGGTGTTGGTGGTGATGATGACATTTGTTGTAGTGATGATGGCAGTAATGGTGGTGGCAATGATAGCTGGAACTATGTGTTACTCAGTCTTCACAACAGTTCTAGGAAGCGTGTCCTTTGACCAACCCCATTTTACTGCTGAGGAGGAGAAGGCTCTTGTCTTCCTTCTTTCTATCCTGTAATTACTACTTCTGCTATTGATGGCTGTTCTTAGAGCCTGAGCACACTCCAGACCTTCCAAGACTCTGGTTTACAAACTGAGGAGCCCTGGGGTACCAAGGAAGGGCCTTTCTACACAGATGAGGAAAAAGTCTGGGAGGGACAGGGTCCTCTCCAGTGCAGAGTGTATCTCTGTATTTCCCTCTGGTATCTACTGAGATTTCTCTCTGTACCTTTTCTGGCTAGGTCTTCTTTTCCTACTCTTTTTTTAGGGTTTCCCCATTGGTCTGCTGCTATTGTAGCAGAACCCTTTGATGTGTGGACACACAGCCCCCTGGTTTACCAAAGGATGCCAAGCTGCCCAGTGACTTCCCACAGACCCTCCTCTGTCGGGTACAGAGCAATGGGTAAACAATGCACGCAGGGGATGAGGTGTCCTATGGTATCCTTCATGGGGCCATTTTCCCCAGGGCCTTCAGCTGGGGAGAAAGTCTGGTCTTGGCGGGAGGTATCAGAGATCTCCATGATCCCACCACACCTCCCAAATACCTAGTTTGCTGAGCTCTCTGAATACCCTAGGATTCCAGGCAAGGGCCTTATTCTGGACTTCCACACTTTTGTTAGTACTATGCCCCCACTGGAAACTTCTCTGCCAAGTAATTGGCTTGTGCTTCCATATCAGGATCCCCTGCTTGGAGGCCTGGCTCCTCACTCTGGGTCCCACCAGAGGGCCTGCTCTGCCTGCTTCGTTCGCAGCTTCCTCAGGCTTCCAAGCACAGCCCTGCCCCACTCCCACTGGCCCAGAACCTTCCACAGGGACACAGGGGATCGAGGCAGCCTTGGCCCTAGATCTTGTGGTGCCCAGGCTAGTGGGGTATGGACTAAACACATGGGCAAATCAACACTGCTTCTTTAGATCACGTAGTCTGAATCACAGTTAAAGGTAAATAGAACAAAGAGCTTGAAAATAACATGAAGGACCCACCGAAGGGATTCTCCTCCCAAGGTGAACACAGGTATGGAAATGCCCTGGAGTCAGCAAAAGGCACCTGAGTTCTGCATCCTCACTCATGTCTATGTAACTAATATTGATACAGCACTTGTCATACGCCAGGAACCGTTCCACGTTTGACAAGTACTAACTCATTGCATTTAATCTTTATAGCAACACTGTAAGGTAGAAGATATTATTTTCTTCATTTTATATATGAGGAAACTAGCCCAGAGAAGTTCAGCAACTTACGTAAAGTCACACAGCCAGTGAGTGGTGTGGGTTGGATTTAAACAAAGGCAGTCCTCTCTCACCCTGCTGTCTGAGGAGGGGAGAAAGGAGTGGAGTTCTGTTTTCTCTCCAACTCCTCTCCCTGTCCGGACTACATAGTCCCCCTCAGAGCAGGCTGACATTTGACTGTGGCTTTAAACCTGACCCCATGGCCTCTGTGTCACTGCTAAGCCTCTGGCTGTGGCACTATGACCACCTCCCCCAGTCCTAGCCTCCCTGTGAGCCCAGACTGACTGGCTCTTCCTCCACCGAGTCAGCTAACACAGCATGAGCCCTCTCTGCTTTAGGGTTGGGCGGGACCCCAGAGCAGCCATTGTGTATGACCACAGGGACCTTCAGAGCCAGACCTTCAGAAGAGACAGACTGGATCATGGCTGAGTCACACCCCACATGAGCCAGCATGCTGAGGAGAGCTCAAGATGCTGGGGAGCCCCCAATCTGGCCTGCTCATGCCAAAGAAGCTTCTCACCGGAGAGCTAGGAAATGGGTGCAGGCAGAGGAGGTGGGCATGGTATTCTGGCTGGGCAGGAGCATTTGGAAGGCAGGCAACTTATCTTGGCAACCAAGCACTGGCAGGACTCAGGGCAATGGAAGCCTCATGAGGCTGAGAAGCTAGTGCGCTGGCACAACCACTGGGAAAAGTTTGATGTGCACGTATCCCACAGTCCCCCGGGAACATTTCCCATATGTGCCTCAGGAGACCCTAGCATGGCTGTTCACAGCAACACTGTTCAAGACAGCTCTGAACTGGGAGCATCCCAAATGTGGAAGAAGGCACTTTTAACACAGGGACACAAGACAACTGTGGATGTGGATGACCCACAGCCAAGCACCTCAGCTTGGCTGAATCTCAACTATGGAACAATGAGCAAAAACAGCCAATCACAGATGACACCCAAAGTTTTTTGTTTTTTTTTTTAATGCTTAAAGTTCAAAGGCTGGGAAACACTAAATATTATTTAAAAACATATATACAAGGGTAGTAGAATAGTTTTTGCAAGAAATGAAAAAGAAGGTAATTGATAATAAAAATTCAAGGTTGTGGTCACTTCTTGATGGCTGGGCTGGGAGGATGTCATTGGCAAAGATGCCCAGGGCCTGTAAGGTTCTGGAATGGCTACTCTTCAAATTATATGGGCATGTTTTATGTACTCTCCAAAAGTACAATGCGTATTATTTTAAAATATTTTATAGGCTATTTTACAAAGCAGGATAGTATTAAATTTATAGAAAAAATAACAGAAAGGCTAAGCTTCATGTACTTCCCACGTGCAGTTTTCCCTCTTCTGAGCATTTTGCGTTGTGTGCTGCGTTTGTTAAAATAATGAACTTATATGGATACGCTACTTTTCACCTAAGCCTGTAGTTTACAGTAGGGTTCACTGCTTGTGTTGTCCAGCTTAGTGGGGTTTGGCAAGTGCATACTGTCATGTGTGTACCTTTCTAGTGTAAAACAGAGCACGTTCACTGTCTTCCATGTTCCTGGGTCATTCCCCAGGCAGCCACCAATCCATAGCTTTTCCTTTTCCAGAATGTCATATAATTGGAATCATGCAGTATGTAGTCCTTTTAGACTGCTGCTTTCACTTAGCAGTGTGTATTTAATCCTCCATGTCTTTTCATGGTTTGATAGTTCATTTCTTTTTAATAATGATTAATATGTCCTTGTATGGATGCACCACAGTTTGTTTATCTATTCAGCCATTGAAGGGCATCTTAGTTGCTGCCACATTTTTGCAATTATGAATAAAGCTGCTATTACAATTTACGAATAGGCATCTGTGTAAACCTAAGTATATAATTCACTGGAGAAAGTAGCTAAGAGAGTAAGTACTAGATTACATAAGATTAAGTTTCTTTGGTTTTATAAAAAATATTTTTAAAAACCTCCCTATCTTCCAAAGTGACTGCACCATTTTGCATTTCCAGCAATGATTGGAAGTTCCTGTTGCTCTATCTCTTTGTCGATGTCTGATGTTGTCCGTGCCTGGGTTTTGGCCATATTGATAGATGTGCACTAGGATCGATCACCCTGTTGCAGCATTTCAGTGATGGGTGATGTTGAGCACTTTTCATAGGCTTATTTGCCACCTGTGTATAATTTTTAGTAAAATATTTGTTCAGATCAATTGCCTACTTTTAAATTATATTATCCATTTTCTTTTTTGGAATGTTAGGAGCTTTCTGAATACTTTTGGATACAAGCCCTTTATCAGACACATGACTGCAAACATTTTCTATCAGTCTGTATCTTGTCTTTTCATTCTCTCAGCATTGCCTTTAGTAAAGCTAACTCTTTATATTTAATAAAGTCTATCATTTCAGTTTCTCTTTCATGGATCATTGCTGAGCTAAGAACATAGCTCAGTGGTCAGCATTTGCCTAAAGTACTGCTTTGATCACTAGCGCTGCAACAAACTCAAAACTCACTGTCAAACCCAAAGTTATCTAGATTTTCTCCTGTTACCTTCTAGTCTTCTAGGAATTTTTTGGTTTGCCACTTTACATTTAAGTAAATGGTCCATTCTGAGTTAGATGTGATAAAAACAAGGTCTGTGTCTAGGTCCATTTCTGTGCATGGGTGCCCAGTTATTTCACCACAATTTGGTAAAATGCTTCTCCATTCTTCTCTGGGTTGCCTTGGCATTTTTATTATAGATCAGTTTGACTCTAATTGTGCAGCTCTAGTCTCTTCTATTATATACTGTCTACTTTTTCACTAATACCCACTGTTTTAATTTCTATAGCTTTATAAAAAGTCTTGAAGTCAAGGAGTTTCAGTTCTCCAACTTTGTTCTTCAGTGCTGCACTGCCTCTTCTTGGTCTTATGTCTGTGTGAACTTTATGGTCAATGTGTTGCAGAGATTTTGACTGGCAATACACTATATCTAAGATCAAGCTGTGAAACACTGATATCGTCACAACATTGGGTCTTCCTATGCATGAACATAAACTATATCTCCATTTATTTGGATCTTCTTAGATTTTCTTCAGTTTTTTAGATTTCATTGTATAGATGTTGTACATATAGATGTTGTACATGTTGTATCCATTACATTTTATGTGGGTAATAAATATATTTTACTTTCAAACTCCAATTACTCATTTCTAGTACATAGGAAAGCAGTTGACTTTTATTAACCTTGTACCCTGCAACAGTGTTTGTGTTGATTCTTCGGGCCTTTCTGCATAGTCAATAATATCATCTGCAAACAAACACTTCTACTTCTTCCTTCACAATCTGTACACCTTTCATTTCCTTTATTTGGGGGGTATGCTGGGGATCGAACTCAAGACACTGTGTTTGCCAGACAGACACTTATGCCACTGAGCTATATCTCCAGCCCTCATTTCATTTTCTTGACTTACTACATTAGAAAGGACTTCCACTACAGTGCTGAATAGGAGTGGTGGGACAAGACATCTTGCTTTTTTCCTCAATCTTAGGGAAAAAGCACTTCTCATCATTAAACATATAGCCATGTCTTAGTGTTTTTTTAAAGTTTTAAGAACAACACTATGAAGTATTTCTGATGACCAAAGTTGAAGGTGCCTTTGGGGGGCAATAGGAAGGATGACACAGGCAGAGCCCAGATTGCTAGGAGCCCTGCGTGTTAAGCAGAGGAGTTTAAACTTCAAAATTAAAGAGATTTAATCACAGGAGTGACACGCTCATATTTTCCCTGGCTGCAGGGTGAGAACAGATGGAAGGGTGAGGCTGGAGGCCCAGAGATGGCTAGATGTTTTGCAATAATTTAAGCAGGAGCTGAGGGTGACCTAAAACAGAGCAATGGGAGTGCAGACAGAGAAGCAAATGCTTTTTATGGGTATAAGGAAGCAGATGTGACAAAACTGATAACTGGTTGACACTAAATAGTGAAGAAAAGAAGATAGCAAGGCTGTGTCCAGATTTCTGCCAGGGTAGTAGATGGTGACCGCTTTGCCAAGGTGAGGAGCAAAATGAGATGTGGATTTGGGAGGAAATGTACAGGGGCTCATTTACGGCCAGAAATTTGAGATGCCTCAGGGCCTTCAGAGTCAATGGGCCCAGGAGGTGGGAAGCAGGGTCCTAGGGCACAAGAGAGCAATTTGTTCATGGTGAGAGATTTGTGGGGAAGAAGTAAGCACAATGAGGATGGGAACTGAAAATGTGTGCATAGACCCAGAGGTAGCAGGTTCAGTGAGGAGCCGCGTCAGAAGAGAGCCATCAGGGATAGGAACAAAGCTCCCACTGGCAGAAGAGCAAATGTGAGCCATCCATATGTGGGAAGAATTTGAAGTCATGAGAGGTCCCTAGATACAGAGCTCCAGACCAAGGCAAGGACTGTCAGATGTCCTAGGATCTGGCTTGTGCTCCGCGCTCCCACGTGGCAGCTCAGCTTTGCCTTTGCTTTGCAGCCTGATGGAAAGATTGGCTGTTTCTGCAGATACAGCAGGTGTGGATAAACCTGCCAAGTATGTTAAAAAAAGGTTTGTAAAATATGTTTTGTATTCTTGGAGAAAAAAGAAAAATAACTTTTTTGAGCACCTACACAACTAGTGGTAAGGGTGAGTGGGTGTTGGGCTCATAGATCAGGAACTTACAGAGAGGTGGAGGTTGGAGATGGGAGTCTAGATGTGTGGACATGTGGGGGACCTCAAAAGCCCTGTGGGAGGGCATCCAGAGAGGGCATAGAGGTGGAACAGGGGGTCCAAAACCTAGGATCACACCAGTGTTTGGAATCCAGGGAGACTTTAGGGCACACACCAAAGGAGATCTGGCAGAAGCCAAGAGCTTGATAGGAAGACACCAGATGAGTTTGGCATCTTGGAAACCAAATGAAGAAGTGCTTCAAGGATAAACCTTTGCTGAGCCAGATCACGTCCTTTTAGATCAACAACTGAGGGCTGGTGAGATAGCTCAGCAGACTAAGCACCTGCTTTGGCAAGCACAGGGACCGGGGTTCAATCTCTGGTCCTTCATGCCATGCCGGCCCCACCCCCGGGGTGTGCTGATCTGGCAACCAAGTCCAGGCATGATGGCACACATCTGTAGTCCCAGCTCTGGGGAGGCTGAAAGCAGGAGGATCCCTACAAGTCCAAGCTGCGTAGTAAGACCCTGTATCAAATACATAAATGGGGGGGACTAAGAGTGTCCATGTGTGTACATTCACACATATGAGGTTATTCCCTTCCTTTGAAGGGAAGTAATGTGAGACACTGCCAACCAAAAGCAAACTCAGTATGCACTGATGGTGTAGAGATGGGCTGTTATCCTAAGTGAAGGGTTACTTTTTCCAGCTCCCCTTCTGTACTGGGCCATGGTATACGCCTCCACCTGACCATCCCCAAATAGTCTGGATGTAGAAAAACATGGTCAATGATGCTCAAAATCACTGAACATCACACATCCAGGCAAGCCACAGGGGCCACCATGGCAGCATTCTGGGCCACAGCCACACTCTGACGTCTCCCAATCTGCTTCTCAGGCAGATGGCAGCAAGACAGGGAACCATGTGCCATCCTGACACCCGCAGGAGACATGTGTGCAGCATGCACGTACAGAAACGGTGGAAAACAGTCCCATGGGCTGTCGGGAATTCTCTACATTCTAGTTTCTGTGGCTTTCTGGCTGTTCTGACAATAATGAAGTAAAGGACAGATTGGGGCATAGGGGCTCAAATTTCCCTCCATATTCCTATTCTTTCATAGAAGCAATTTTCTTTCCATGGAAGCAAATGAGGGATTTGGAATCATGAGTCTGCACTTGGGTTTGAAATAAGTGGCTTATACCAGTTATGTTTCTATGGAAACAGATATTGGAAGATACAAACACATGGAGTTTTAAATAATTTTAACTCTTATCTTCTACCTCCCTCTATAGCTGCTCTGGGAAGAAAAAAAAACCTAAAGCAGGCATTTTCAGGAAACAGCTGGTATCTTCACAAAGCTTGTCCAAGCCCTTCTTGCACTATTCACTGTGAAATAAAGAGATAGCAGAATGGCCAGGGTTGAGGGCCAGGTGCATTTTGTTCTGTGGGCTGTCCACAGATATCCTAGTGACCCAAGGCTTTTGAGGGCAAGGCTGGTAGCCTTCACTGCAAAAGCTAACAACCCTAGATAGTGGAATAGATGTTTGTCACTAATTGTCACCCATGGTGTCCAGCCAGAGGCAGATTATGGCCGATGATCCAGTCAGGTCCTCCTCTTAGTTCATTACCCAAGAACACCTCAGCCTGGCTAGCTCCTCCAAAGGGAAGGCTGTACCATCTGAAGTTCTGATTGTGTCATTCTATTTTAAATTCTCTCTCTCTCTCTCTCTCTCTCTCTCTCTCTCTCTCTCTCTCCTCTCTCTGTCTCTCTCTCTCTCTGTCTCTCTCTCTGTCTCTCTCTGTCTCTCTGTCTGTCTGTCTCTCTCTCTGTCTCTCTCTGTCTCTCTCTCTGTCTCTGTCTCTCTGTGTCTCTGTCTCTGTCTCTCTCTGTCTCTCTCTGTCTCTCTCTCTCTCTCTCTCTCTCTCTCTGTCTCACACACACACATACACACAGGATTTAAACTCCCTACACTCCCTAGTAGAGGTTAGGAGGGATCTGGCCCATTTACCTCCCCACTCCCATCTCTCACAATCCCCATCCTCCTAACTTGTGCTCAGCTACCCAACACTATTAGCGCTTCTCCAAAGCATCACACTCTCTTCCCCTATGCCAATGTGCTCTCCACTCAAGCAGCTACCCTCCTACCCCAGTACGCCCATTTTCCTACTCCAGTACACCCACCCTCCTACCCCAGTACGCCCACCCTCCTACCCCAGTACACCCACATCTACTTGACCTTTGAAAGACAGCATAGAAGAATTGTCTCCAATAGACTTGGAGCCATAAAGGTAGTCCTGAGTGCCTCTGTTCTGCACATCCCTCTCATCCTGTTGGTCCCTCATTCTGGTCACAACACTGATAATTGTCTGTGCACCTGTCTTCCCTTGTCTGTGACCTCTTCAGAGGCCAAGGCCATCTGTGTGTCCCCAGCACCCACAGCCAGGGCCTGGCTGAAAGCGAGTGCCTGGTAAATATTTATTGAATAAATTGTTCCCTCCACCTGGAACTCTCTCCCCATGCCTCCATATGTCCAAATTCAACCCATCTGTCTGAGCCCATTAGGCTGACTTCTCAAAGAAATCTCTGTGCCTACTTGCAATTCAGTTTAATATTACATCCTCACCTTTCACCAAGGTCCTACTTCTGGGACAGAGGCTGCCAAATGAAGAATGATTCAGCACCTTCTAGAAAGCACTGTGGTTCTTTTGGTGACTTAATGCCCCTGAGATAAAGATACACACAACAGATCCCCAAGGAGTGCTGTATGCGGAAATGGGAAGCATTCACCCATGAACTTGTCTTCGCTTCCTTCCTTTCTTCTATCAGGCCATCGTAAGGCACAAACTACTCTATTTTCTTTTTAACCTTGGCTGCCAGAAAGCTGAAACCAAATTCAGCACTCAGGAGCAATAACCATCTTATCTTGGGTTTCTGGAGGATTATCTCATCTTTTGATCATTTGTCTTTATTTTTAACTCTCCTGGTCTGTACAGGCACTTATTGTGTGCTGCCTCTGGCCCTTTGCGAGAGGAAGCAAGGTGTAAATTCTAGATTAAGTTATTAAAATGAGAATTCATAGGGAGATTTAATTGGAATGGAATGCCAGAGAGACATTTTAAGGGTGCCCACAGACACTGGTCTCCTGGCTCAGATCCCAGCCTGGCCCAGCTCAGCTCTGCCATGAGCTCTGTGGGCACAGAAGTGAACAGGCCCTGAGAGCGGGCACAGCACTCTGCCGACCACAGCCACCTTTCAGGATCACTTCGGGCTCAGAGGCAGCTTGCACACATGAAGACCTGCGCTGTACTGCATCTCCCCTCAGCTTTCCTGCTGCCTCTGGAGCTACGCCTGTGGGCAAGAGGCCCTTCAAAACAGAAAGCCAAGCCGCAGTGCTGGGGCAGCCATGAAGCTGAAATTCCGCATCTCTGTCCACCCAGTGTTCTCCAAGAGATGGGAGCCTTCCAAACTGGATTACTTTTCTCCCAACCCAACACATCCATGTTGGCAGAAACAGGCTGTGGCCCCCATGAAGGCCTTCCACACTTTTATCCTTTTCTTTTCTGCATTACCAAAGGTGGAACCAGGCCATTCGCATGCTAGGCCACCACTTAATCACTGAGCTGCACCCCCAGCTGACCCTCCACCTTTTTTGTGGGGGAATTCCAACCAGCCTACCTTCCTAGAGGATGTGTCATTGGGTGTTCCCTTGGCATTATGGGCTGCCCATTATTGCCAGGCTCTGTTTCAGCGCCCTGGGATGCACTGTCTGATGAGCAAGCTTACCCACATCCATAATGGACTTATGTAGCCAGCTTGATGCTGATCAATCCATGGCAGAGTCTGTAGGAAAAATGCACACTGACTAGATTGTAAACAACGGCCCATTCTTAATGACATGTAAGAGCTTTGGTCTTAAGTTTGAGTTGAAACACTGAGACACTGAGTTTAATCTTCTAAAGTATCATCCAAGATTGAGTTGGTATTAAGGTCCTTCATTGGGGTCTAAAGAAAATAAGAACATGTGTGGACTTCAAGTCATATAAAGTATGTGACAGTGTGCTATTCAAAACTAGCTGTCAAGACTGGGCATGGTGGGATGTGCCTGTAATCCCAGCACTTTGGGAGGCTGTAAACAGAAGAATCACTATGAGTCCGATCTAGTAATGAGACCCTGAGCACCCCATAGACCTTTCCCTAAAAATACAGAAAAATAAATAAATAAATAAAAAGAAAGAAAGAAAAACTAGCTGTCAATGAATATGCTCTAAGCAAGTGAGTACTACTATTTTTTTTTTTTTTTTTTTTTTTAATACAGAATCTACAGGGTCTCGCTACACAGATCGGACTCGTAGTGATCCTTCCTGTTTTTCAGCCTCTCAATTGCTGGGATTACAGGCACGTGCCACCACGTCCAGTGTCAGTCGCCATCTCAGGGAGCCTCCGGGGTGGGGCCAGCCAGCAGGCCCAGGATCAAACCCCCCCCCAGCCAAAAAAGACAAAGAAAAACCCAGCCCCTGCATCTGCCTATGCAGGTGCTTTAATCTGCTGAGCTATCTGGCCACCCTGCTACTATTTTTGTAAAGCTGTTCACAAGAATAAATACTACTGATGAGAAAATTTTTTAAAGAAAATATGAACATGTATTAGTAACAGTGTGTTAGGTTTCACTGGGGCAACAACCCTTCCATGGACTAAAGCTATAGAGAGTCTTTACTGGTCAGAGCACTAATCCACCAAGGATCAACTGAGACTTTCCCCCATGGTGACCTCATCTGGATGCACCTCCTCAAACAGTTTTTGTGACAAAGGGAAGGAATATGTGGCAAGATGAGCCCTGGCTTTAAAGCTCCCACCCTGGGCCAGGGAGATGGCTCAGTAGAATAAGCGCTTCCCTGGCAAGCACAAGGGCCTGAGTTCAGGTTAACTTCCTACCACTATGCCACACCCGCAAGAGGTTCACCACCTCCTGATAGCACTGCAGGCTGGTGGCCACTCCTTTAGAATGTGGACCTTTGGGGTTCACTGAAGATTCAAACCATGATGGTCGTGGCAAGGCAAGCTCCCATTCATTACTCCTTTAAGCCTCTGTCAACATGGTAACCAGAAGTTTGACGGTTTTTGTTTGTTTTAGTTTGAGACATAATTGACATACTATAAAATTCAATCTTAAAGTGTACACTTTGGTAGCTTTTAGCACGTTTATGAGATTGTCCATCATCACCATCAAAATTTTTATCACTGCAAAGAGAAACTCCGGTCCTTTTACCCGTCGCCTCTCATTTTCCTTCCCTCCAGACCCTGTCAACCACGAATCTACTTTCTGTCTCTATGGATTTACCTGTTTTGTATATTTCATATCAGTCAAAGCACACAATATATAGTGTTTATGTCTGATTTCTTTCACTTATCATAACATTTTTAAATTCCTTCTCTGTACCAGTAAACTATCCCTTCTTATGACCGATTAGTATTCCTGTGCATGTATCACATTGTGCTTGTCCATTCATCAGGTTGTGAATATTTGAGTAGTTTCCACTTTTTCTACTGGGATGAATAAGGTTGCTATGAGCATCCAGGTACAAGTTTTTGTGTGGACATGTGTTTTCCATTCTCTTGGATATGCCTATAAGTAGCACTGGTGGTCATATGGTAACTACGTTTCACATTTTTAAAAGCTGCCAGTTTTCTTCGTAGTTGCACAATTTTACATTCCCACCAATGATGTACAAGGATTCCAGTTTCTCCACATTATTGCCAGTATTTGCTACTTATCTGCCTTTTTTAGTATAGCCATCCTCCTAAGTGTAAAACAGTATCTCATGGTTTTGATGAGACAATCAAAGAACAAATGGTTAATGATGCTCAGCATCTTTGCATATGTTTATTGACCTCTTGTGTTTCCTCTTTGGGTAAAGATCTATTTGGAGCCCTTGCTCATTTTTTGTTTGTTGGTTTGTTTTGATTTAGTTTGGTACCTAGAATCAAACTCATGACTCTGTGCTGCCAGGCAGGCACTGTGCCACTGAGCTATATCCCTGACCCTCTTGCTTGTTTTTAATTGAATTATCAATTTCCTTTCTCAACAGTGTCTTGTGACACAAAAAAATCCTCATTTTGATGAAGTCCTATTTATCTATTTCTTTCTTTGGTTGTTTGGTATCAAAGCTAAGAAAATATTGATTGATCCAACATCATGAAGATTTTTTTACTTAAGTTTTCTTCAAGGATTTTTATTAGTCTTACAGTTAAACATTTGGTCCATTTTAATTGTTATACATGGTATAAGGTAGTGATCAAAGTTAATTATTTTGCTTGTGGACACCTAGTTATTCAAGCACCATTTATTGAAAAGAATATTCTCTCCCCATTGAATAACTTCACAACCCTGTTGAAAAATCAATGGGCCATAAGTGTGTGGCTGTACTTCTGTACCCTCTATTCCTTTCCATCTGCATATATGTCTGTCCTTATCCCAGCACTACATTGTCATGATACTGTACCTTTGTGGTCATTAAAATTGAAAAATGTTAGCCTTCCAGCTTTATTCTTCTTTATCAAGAATATTTTGGCTTTACAGAGTCCACTGAGATTCCACACGAATTATAGGATCAGTTTTTTCACATCTGAAAAAAGGCTGTTAAGATTTTCATAGGGATTGCATTGAGTCTGTAGATCAATGTAGGGAGTATTGCCATCCTAGCAGTAGTAAATTTTATAATCCATGAGTGTGGAATGCCCATTTAATTAGATTCTCTTTCATTTCTTTCAGCTGTGTTTTATAGTTTTTAGTGTATAATTCCGGTACTTCCTTGGTTAAATTTGTACCTCAGTATTTCATTCTCTTTGATGCTGTTATAAACTGAATACTTTCCTCATTTCTACTGTTCATTACCAGAGCATGGAACTACTATTTTTATATCGATCTTATATCCTACAAATTTGCCAAGCTAATATATCATTTCCAATCATTTCTTTTTGTAGATTCTTTAGAACATTCTACCTCAAAGATGTTATTTATACTTTTACCTCTTCCTTTCCTATTACACATTCTTTTATATTAGTATATATTTTCAACACACAATAAATATGCTTGTTGTGGGAAATCCGTGCATCTGCACAGATTGTGTCACGATCCTTTCCACGTCTCCTTCCCTGCTCCTACCTCCTGTCTCACCCACCTCCACGTCTCCTTCCATCTTCACAAAACCTACCCTTTGCTTCCTAAGTAGCCAAAAAATTCTTGAACATATTTTCAAACTATGTGTGTCTTTGAAACTAAACTGAATATCTTTTTTTTTTCAAAGTTTTATTGATAAACAGATAGCAATGAGACAGTTTCAAATCAAATTGGAAGTACAGTTTCAACAAATAATACACTGCATATATT
>NW_004524797.1:1157996-1191981 GCF_000260255.1 Octodon degus | reverse complement strand
TTCTGCCCTTTGTTGTAGATCTTTGCTGTAGTTATAACCTTCACACGTACTGAAGTTCAGGTGGAGCTCTACAGAGTTTGGAGTTATCCAGCTGCATCTGGCTTAGGTCTGGCTGCTGTGCCCAACTCCTTCCCGCTGCGGACCTGGGCTAGGATTGGGTCTGGGGGTTCCCAGAATTCGGCAGAAATTCCTACTTGGCAGGAGGGGTGGGGACGTACGGCGGAGTGGTGGGGGGCGGCCCGAGGGGGCGGGAGAGGGTCCAGCCCACGCTGCGCCTGGGCTGGGACTGGTCCCGCCTGCGCAGGGTAGCAGGAAGCTCTCCACACACTCACCGGATCTGGGCTAGGACTGGGTCTGGGGGTTCCGGGAAGTCGGCAGAAATTCCTACTCGGTGGGAGGGGTGGGGACGTACTAAACTGAATATCTTAAATCCAACAATACAGTTGGATCATGTTTTTAATCTATCTTGCCAATATATACACTTTAATTAATTAATGGATTACGTTTAATCCATTTAACGTAAGCATTGATAAGACAAGAACATGTCTACTATTCTAAAAGAGAGCTTCTCAAAATCCACATCATATCATACTATTTTCTACTTAAAATCCTCCAATTATAATAAAACCCATGCTTTTTACCTTCTCCTGACCCTACAGGTCTACTCCCGGATGCCCTATGACCTTCCCCCTCACTCACCCCACTCCTACACACGGGCCCTCTGTCTGTGGCTCTGATACTCCAACAGTATTCCCAGCCTCGGGCTTTTCCTCTTGCTGATTTCTCTGCTTGTGATGTTCTTCCTCTGGGCCTTTTCATGTCTGGCTCTTTCACGTCATTCACTTCTTAGCTTACATACCACCCAGCCCACCTCACCTTAAATGGACCCCATCCCTCTGTCTCCCCTCACACTACTTCTTCATCCTATTGTTTATTCTTCACTCTCATCTTTTCCGTCTCCCTCCACTAGCATGTGAGCTCCTGAACACAAAGCCTTGGTCTCTCTGGCTCGGAACTCTGTCTTTCCTCATGGCTTTGCACAGGGCCTGGCAGAGAGAGCTCAGTCTGTTGAATGGCTAAGTGAATGAAGAAGCCGAGGAAACTGCGCGTGTGTGAGTGATTGAACGAGAGCACTTCCTTGGCAAAGCTCGTCAGCAGCGACAGCCTCTAACCAAATGACGTGTCACTCAGCATCAGGGGCCAATTATTGGAAAGGAATATGTGGATGCTGAAATGAAAAATAAGTAATATTTTAAGGTTTATATGAGTGCTTTCAAAAGGAACATAGATTTGAAGTTCTCAATCCTGGTTACATTATCCAGAAAAAAAAATTAAATATTGGTCTCATGTTACTTCTCCAGAAATTCTTTCTTAATTAGTACAGAAAGGTCCCTAAGTTTGGGGATTCTATTTAAGTGGCTGTGGGTTCTAGTGTGCAGCCAGGGCTGAGACCATCTGGACCAGACTCTGCTCATTTTTAGGAAGAGCCCAACACTGTATTTATTTATTTTACAAAAATGGACTCAGGACAAAAAATTTTAAGCTGGAAGATAAGAGGAAACAGAAGCCTAAATCCAGTGCAGGTGGGACCTTGCCACCCTACCCTGACCCCCAGCTGGAGAAGGTAACAGTGCCAGAGGACTGAGGGCTTAGAGACCACCTGGGAACTCACGCACCTGCTCCACAGAGCTGCCCAGGTCCTTCCAGGCTCATGTTTTCCTGAAAATCCATTAGTCATTATTTGAATAATCATTTCCCTGGAGAAAGAGAGAGTAAGGAAGAGGGAAAAAGGAAAGGCTCTGAGGTTCCTGCTCCTGCAGTGCTGTTCACCGCAGGTGAGAGCCAAAAGGTGAGAGAAGTCCAGGCCGGCACTGTAGGCAGTTTCAAAAACAAAAAACAAAAAAAAGTGCCCTGTGATTACAGAAAGCCACCAGCCACAAAAACCAACAGGGAAGGAAGGGGTCAGGAGACCCACAGTGGGCAAGGTTTTGAAATGGAACCCCCAGGCACGTGGTGGGTACTTGCTCTTTTCTACCATTGTTTAAGTTGGAGTTTTTGCCTAAATTTTCATGACTGAGTTGTTTTGCACTTAACATAGGACTGATCACTTAAGTACCCCAAAGATGCTCAGTTCAGGAACCTGAGCCATCCTGCCTCAGGGGACAGCAGCCAGAGGCCCAATCACCACCAGACTTGGGAACCCAGGCCTAGGCCTACTCTATCTGGGTACAAGCACTCAGTGGCTAGCAAACATATATTATGACCATAATAGTGACTCCCATCTCAGCAGCCTGGCACAGTTCACAGAACACCTTGACATTCACTATTTTTTGGAGACAGGATCTCGCTATGAAGTTCAGGCTGGCCTTGGAGATCTTTCTGCCTCAGCCCCCTGAGTGCTGGGATTAAAGATGTGCACCACCACACTATACGACATCCACTTTTTAGAGATGAGAAAACTGAGGCTGGCTAGGTGACCTGACTGGCCTGCGACAGTGTTGTTTGCTACCTATTAGAACTGGAACCCAGCCCAGCCTCATAGTACTGGATGGCTCTATCTCGCTTCCCCTGGAGTTGGTCTGTGGGGCTATTCACATTTCCTTTTTCTATCAACCCTGTGTTTTATTTTGTTTTGCTTTTCTTCACTGAGGCTTTCAAAGTCATTAGCATTCAATCTAGCAAAATATTCTCTTTTTTTTTTCTTTTCAAAGTTTTATTGATAAACATATAGCAATGAGACAGTTTCAAATCAAATCGAAAGTACAGTTTCAACAAATAATACACTGCATATATTCTTCTTAGTGGTTAATTGCTGTACAAGATGCAGACTTGTGATCCCACCTACAAACACCATTAGAAAAAATCATTCTATTCATTAAGAGAATGCAACTATATATCTATCCCAACCACTTTGAATACACAGATACAAAATGGACATACATAGTTATACCCCAATTTTTTTTTAAGTTCCGTTGTTGAATATTATAGGTGTGTAAACTCAGCAAAATATTCTAAAAGAGTACAGAAGCCCCTAATAGCATTGGGTCTTCTGTTTAATTGGCAATGTCAGAAATTATTGACGTGAGTCCCCCACAGCTCAACATAACAACATGGCTTTACTTCCTATATTTCATCTTCATACTTTTCTACTGGATGGTTAAGACCAAGGTAAAGCAGAACCTATGCAACAAGAGTTGTAGCTTTTTGGTTTCTAGCAAAATATTCTCTTATAAATATTTAAATTTCTTTTGTATCTGTGATTATCTGGGTGATGTTTCGTAAGAGCGAAGTGCTCATGAGAAGATATACAAGCCCAGCAGACTTAACCTGAGAGCACCTCCTTCAGTCTGGCCTTATCCTTAGCAGCAGATCTGACCAGCCTTCCTGCAGGATTCAACTATGCCACATTGTCTTGGTAACAACAGC
The DNA here is from genome assembly GCF_000260255.1 of Octodon degus. Lineage (NCBI taxonomy): Eukaryota > Metazoa > Chordata > Mammalia > Rodentia > Octodontidae > Octodon > Octodon degus. The sequence goes on along the minus strand of NW_004524797.1, from coordinate 1,188,555 downwards.
AAAATCAGTAATCGCAGCAGCTTTTGTGTGGAGCGCATCCTGTGTGCCAGGCACTGGCCCATGTAGGACGATTTCTCAACTCATTTAATGCTCACAAAAGGCCTGTGAAGTATACCATCATCATCTCAGAAACCCAAGGCACAAAGGGGTTGAATAACATGCCCACCATCACGCAGTAGGCTAGGAATCAACTTAAAGTGGCTAAGCTAATGCCCTCTGGGACTAGACTTGACTTCAAATCCCAATTCAACATATATTGCATGAGTTGCTTCAGTGTTGGTAGGTTAAGTTCTGGGCCCCAGAATATAAATTAGCTTCCTTTTCCCTGGGTAGGCTCTGAATTCAATGCCAAGTGTCCTTCTAAGAATCAGGAGAGGAGAAGCCACGTGAAGATGGAGGTACAGCTTGGAGGGGTGGAGCCACCCAAGGCTTGAAGAGTCAAAGGCACGTTCTCCTCTAGGATCTCAAAGACACCTCAGTCCTGTGGATGCCTTGATTTGGGACTTCCATGCAAAAACCAATTCCTGTTGTTTTTAATCAACACATTACCCAAATTAGGGTAATTTTCATGGAAACTAATAGAGTGAGTGATTTACCTTTTCTTCATCCTTAAAATGAGTTCAGACATTAGTTTACTCATCTTGGGAGTGGGTGACACGGGCCAGCATCTGTGGCAGGGCTTCCTGAGCTCAGCACCCTAGCACATAGAGAGCACCTGGCTTGCTTGCCTGGCCTTTGGCTGCCCTGTCCCTGAACCCTCTCAGAGACTGCCAAAGCCAGCCCTTCATGTTGCCATTGTCTTGTTCTGATTCACTGCCACTGGCCCCCTGAGCCCAGCCTGGCAGGTTTCTGGCCCAGAAAACCCAGAGGAACTGACCCTGATTCCAAGTCCAGATTCAGAGTGGGCTCCTCTGAGCCATTATCATTAGAGCTACCAGAGCAAGACTGGGAACATCCACATATAGGCGTTTAATATTTCACCCAGGAAGTCATTTTCTTACATGAGTCAGACACAGAAGGCTTGGAGAATTAAACCTAGAAAGGTACTTGGGGTTGGCGTGATTTCTGCCAGCGGCTGTGGAGGATTTTCCTGTGTCTGCTCAGGCTCTTTCTTTCTTATCTGCATCTTACAGCAGACAGCAAGGCAGCTGACGAGAGATTGCATGTTCATACCAATTATTAAAAATATATGGCAGGCTTCTGAAAATGCATCTGTGTGCCAAGGAAATTGAATGCATTCACCAGTCCAGACCTGGCTCTAGCCCTACAACTTTGGAAGAATGAAGGGGCTGCTGTAAACACCACGAAATGTGAAGGTTTGGGTCCACATTGTGCCACTGCCCAGCTACGTGGCCTTGGGTGAATGACTTTCTTTCTCTGAGCCCTGGTGCCTATAAAGAGATATTGATTTCTCTCTCATAAGTTTACCCTGAGCATTAACTGAGATAAGAAGTTTGCACACAGCACTGAGCCTTGCACTTAGATGACACTAAGTGAATAACTTCTGCTCGCACTTCCTGGCCTGCAGTAGAATCCTGACTCCAAAAGGACACCGGCCTAACTGCCCTGGAGGCCTCCGAGGGCAGCCCAAGCAGCCTGCCATTGGAATCAAACATAGGGGGTGGTGTTTTTTGCACCCTTTCACTCCCTCCCCCTCAACATCCACTCCTTCATGCTGCAGTTCCCACTGCTAGTGAATTCTCTGTTCTCATTTTGCAGATGGGCACCTGCAGAGTTCAGGCAGCTGGCAAAACCCAGGGCCAGGAGCCAGGCCCACTGCTCTCCAAAGCCAAACCCTTGCATTCTGCATGCAAGCCATGAACTAAGCTGGTGGCAGGGCAAGTACTTTATAGGTGCCAGTGCTCTTCCCTGGCACACAGCCTCCTTACACGGTCAACTCCAGTGCCTGGCTGTGGCCAGCCTGCTAACTCCCTGTTGTCCATGTTTATAGTCCTTACTTCCCTCTCCTAGGCACAGGCCAGTTGGATCAGCCTCATCTGGCCCATTCTAAGGCTGACTCAGAACCTGAGCACACCTGGCTGAAATGCACCTGTGTGTGCTCACTCCACGCTCCCACACCCTCCCCGGCAACAGCGTCCTCACACCACATGCTCATCAGCTTGCACACTCAGGTGTGCTCCATGCAACTTGCCCTCCTTCACCCATGAGGACGCTGTCATCATGCTCAGAGTACTCAGAGCACTCTGAGGCCGAGAGATGAGTGACATTCATTGACCTGCCACACCCACATTGGTTAAGTACGTACTCTGTGCCAGATACCAGGATCCCAGCCATGGGCTAGCCAGGCCCTCTCCCAGAACTCGACTGTGAAGGGACAGAACAGTTCACTAAAGATAGCAGTCCTGGCAGTAGTGGCTCAACTGAGAGCCTGTGGGAGCACAGAGAAAGTGGCTCACCTTCCTGCCTTGAAAAATGTTTCACAGGAATGTGGGTGAAGACTTTGCCCAAGTGTTGAAATGACAAGTGAGGATTACATAAAGAAAATAAGAATTGTGCAAACTAGACGGTTTTTCTTCCAAAAGATAGAAGTGTGTAAATATTCTAGTTCAATAAAACACCTTGATTAGGAAGTGTAGGGTTTGTCTGGGAAAGAGTTCAAGAGTCAGTCGGGTCTGGCAGCTTGCAGAAAGCAAGCAGATGCAGGACTGGATGAGCTTGGACTTTAAGTTAGAGATAGAGGGTAGGCAGGTAATCTTCAGTGGACCATGCGATTAGACAAAACCTACCTGGTTATCGGGCAGCATTGGGGAATACTGTTGCTGCACTTAGGTATGATGCCACCGTGACCATATAGGATAACACCTCTTCCATGCTGTAGTGTCATGAATCTGCCATTTACTCTCAGACAGTTTGGGGAGAAGTGGTGCGGGGAAGAAGACATGGCATGGTGTCAGCCATTATGAATTCCTGGAGGGGTCGTTGTACAGCTCTGCTATCTGCATGAGCAAAGCTGAGAAGCGGGAAGAGCAGCCCTCGCTGAAAGGGGCAAGCTGGAGAGGTGGCACAGTGAGCAGTCAAGTCCATGGCAACCCTTTTGTTGAGATAGGGCTGCAGGGTGGGGTGTGGCAGTTGACCTGTGCTGGGGGAAGCACATTGTGCTGCTGAGCCTGCAGCTTGCAGCCTGAGAGCCCCAGAAGACCCTGGCATCAAGAGCAGGGGAGGAAGGAAGTATCCCCTAGAGGTTTGCTTTTACTCTCTGCATAATCCATTGTCACTCACCTGTGTAACCAGTGTTGAGTCATAGCATTTCAGAGTCTGCAGTGGCACACCACTGGTTTCCTGATATGGAAATTAAGACACAGACTCGCCTGAAATCCCAACATCAGATAAGTGCATGGGCCCATCTCCTGCTCCTCCTGTGAACAGCCTGGTGACCAGGCACAGGAGAATGGCATAAAGTGCCCATTCTGTCTACCTTTCCCTGTGCAGCATCTTCATGCTGTGCGTAGGTATGACACCACTGTAGCCATGTAGCACAACACATTCATCCGTGCTGTAGTGTCATGAGTCTGCCATTTATATTATCTGCACTTTGTGTCATCAGGGAGCTTTTTCTGGGCAATTCGCCATGTGTGGATGAGGATAGTCATAGCTGACTGTGACGTGGCCCTGCCCTAAGATCAGGTATAGGTCTGGGGACTTTAGACATCGGTCCACTTAATCCCCAACTCTGAGAGGCAGGTAAATATATTTACGATCATTCCATAGATGGCAAGAGTGAGGTCAAGAGGTGTCCTAAGGTCCCACTGTTCATGATGGAGTTGTGACTAGAGCCCAGGCAGCTGGCCCCAAGGCCACCTTGCCATCAACCCTACCACCAGGAACAGAAGTGTCTCCTAGCTTAATACACACCCCTACATCCTCAGTGACTGCATGACTGATTGATTAACTTGTTGACTGATATATTTATTTGGCCAGGGAGAGGGTCACCTGCACAGTCTGGCCCCAGCCCCCTTGACATTTTTGCAATAAGTCAGGACCTATTTATTACTCATGGAGTATTTTGGACGTCTGTGATAAAAAAGAAATGCAAAACTTCATTTCACTTCTCTGCTACATGCTCATTCTTTTTTAATAACCCTCTCTTATCAGCCTCCTGGCAGCCTCCGCATTTCCTGTGCATGTTAATTACTTTATTAATTACGTTGATATCTTTGGTTCTGCCCCACGTATCTCGGTGCTTTTTGTTTTCAGCATGCACCCATTTCGCCCTGTTCACTGGCATACACAGGCCCAGTTCCCATTTCTAAAAGGGATTCTTTGAGCCTCGGTAAACACATGGTTTTCAATTAGTCTCGCAATCATCATTCCCATTTTCATCTCAGCCACATCACGAATAGAGTGATTTTAACATTCTCCCAAATAGAAGCTCTATTGTTAAATTTCTGCCATTGTTCTTCAGTCCTTGTTTTCTCCCCAGATCACAGCTCAGAGAACCCCGATAGCCTAGCACTGAGCAAGATCGCAACTACTAAGAAGTACGTGGAGAGAAGAGAAGGCAGGGAGCACCCTGGGGTAGCAGGGACAGGCGCTAGCAGGGTGAGGCTGGGGAGGGTTCTGGGCCTTGGTCCTGGGTGGCCTCCTGGGTTGAGCTGAAAAACTCAGGCTCTGTCCTGAAAGCTGACCACCTCTCCATGGCTAGAACATGAGTCCCATTCAGTGTGCCAAAATAAAAGAGATTGGAGATCTCACAGCCCAACGTTTAAGAAACCCTAGAAACCATATAGCTGCTTCTTGGAAATGTATGATATACTTTTGGCATGTTCAGGGCACTTGAAAGTTCTGATTTAATTTTTTTAATTATTAAAGGCAATTTCAACTTTTAATAGGGAAAATAGTGTTGATTAGCATGCCCAAAACTTCTTTGGCTACAGACCCTATTATGGAGGAGCCTGTTTATATTTGCTTGTGCTGAGGCATATAATTCAGGAGGTGCAGCTGGAAGGGACAAGGGGCCTAGGTGAGTGTGCAGCTGGAGGGGACTCTAGAGAGGTGGCTCTAGCCATTGGTTGGAGCCAGAGAGACTTAGAAGCAGAAGGGGAAGTGAGGAGGTGGTGGAGCAGTTCAAGCAAGGTATAATGAGGGTCTAAACCAAAGGTTTCTAATGTTTCAGTGTTTTCTTTCCATTCATTCCATTTTATTTCAAGCTGCATTGTTGTCTTAAAATTGGAAAATTGGTGTTGCTGTAATAAATCATAGAACAAGGATTTTACTCAGCCATAAAATCTGAATGAAAAAACGATCTGTGCAGCCTTCCATCTTCAAAGGAAGCACTTAGCCCAACAGGGTGCTGGAACAAAATAGCCACCTGTTTCTGCCAATCCCCAGGCTCCTTTCCTATCACAGATATGCAGCACCTACTTCCAGGTCCCCACCTTAGCAACTTTGGGCCCTGACTCAAGGGCTTCACTGTTCCATGTCTCAGTTTCCCCAAATAATACAGAAAAAAATAGCCTTTCCTTCCCCAGCTTCAACATTAGCAAAGTCAACCAACTACAAATGAAAAATATTCAGAAAAAAAAACAAATTGAACATGTAGACTTTTTCATTATTCCCTAAATAATACAGTATAACAATTATTCTTATAGTGTTTACATAGATGATTTCCTAAGTAAGGGATAATATGTGTCAGCTACATGCAAATACCATGCCATTTCATACAATGCACTTGAGCATCCTTAGATTTGGGTATCCTTAGGGTTCCTGGAATTGTTACTGGATGAAATCTTTTTACTCAGACAGAAATAAGACCAAACAAAGCATTATAAGCACATACACAGGCAAGTAAAGCTTTAATTGGGGCTTAGCTGAATGGAGATCATACTAAAAAAAGAAAATGGGGAACCCAATAGCTCTCTAAAGAAAGGGAAGAGTGGGTTGGCAACTGAGCTGGCAACTGAGTCCAGGTATCATGGCCCATGCCTGTAATTCCAGCACTGGAGAGACTCAAAACAGGAGGATCAATAGGAGTCCACGTTGTATAGTGAGACCCTATACCAAATAAGAAAAAGAAAGAAGAAAAAAAGAGTAAGCTCTGATTTACTAGAATGGGCTAAATTCCCGTAACTTTCCATTGGCCAGGCACAGTTCCAAAAGGCATTTCTTCTTGTGTAAGATTTGGACCATCATGTAGTCATAGTCAGCTTCTCCTAGAGGCTGAGTTACTCTGTGGCTGATGCCCTCATCCTGCACAACACTGGTCCCTGTGGTTTGGTCTTGGCCTCATGCTAGGGGTGAAGGATTTTAGGTGCTCAGCCTGTAGCAGAGGTTGAAGAAGCACAAGTACTGGTGTGGGAGAGAAAACAAACAGCAGTCCCAATGGGCAGTCAATGCAGAACTGAGTAGAATCTAACCCCAGGGTTAAGGCAGCCAAAGGGACCAGACATAACATAGAGACATAGATTCCAAGCCTTTCGTCTTATTCCAGTCACCCATCAGACATCTATAAGTCCAAATGAAGAATCAGTGTTCTCAGTCAAAGAAGCTCCTCCTCCTTCAGGTCCCCAGGAAGTAACCGAGCAACTGTTGCCATAATCCACAGTCATAGGTGCTACCTACAGCAAAGCTAGTGGGGGACTAATAATTTATTACCCAGCTCAGTGACATCCAAAACTAGTGATCTTTAAGTCTACTAAGAACAAGCAAACCTAGAGGGTTTATTTAGGCTTTTTCCTTGGTAACAGTGCCCACATTTTGTATAAACATTCTGCTTTGATAGCTTTGTCAGGGTCTCATGATAGATCTGTTGGAAAACACAAGGGTAGAGAAGCAACATGCCATGCTATAAAGGGTAATTGTTTACCGTGTGATTGTACTGGTAATTGTTTACTAACCTCTGGAGATGGGGGTGTTATTGTTATTCCAGTCTTTTGGCCCTTCACAATTGTCCCTCACTATCTCAGAGCCAGTCCCCTCATGAATACCAAGAAACAACGTTAATACTTTTCTAAAAGGACATTTCAATGGTTACATGGGCAAAGCATTTAAGCAGGGTGCCTATCACATGACAGCATGAAAACCAATGTGGGTGCCCTCCTGTATTGGTTAGGCTAGGCCAGGTTGTGAAAATAAGAGCCCCTAAGTCTTAGTAACTAATGAAACAAAGGTTGAAATCAGCTGTAGATCCAGGTGGATTCTTCCTTAGTGTAGCCATCTGTCACGAGGCCACTCAGCAACATGGATCACATGATAAAACAGCATGTCCATTTTGCAACAGCTACCCTTCATCAGACCAGAAGGGTCAAAGGTCACTTCCACCCAAACCTCATTGAACAGTTTGTCATGTGACCCCTCCCCCAACTAACTATAAAGGGGTTGAGAACTCAGGTCAACCAGATGGGATGTTGGTGACCACTAGCCTTTGCCATTCATTCCATTCTTTTTGGTCATTCCCCTTAACTTCCCTGAGCCTCAGTTTCCTCATATGAAAATTAGGACCAATACTTCCTATCCTACTGTGCAGGGAATTGGTACTGTAAAGGCCCATGAAATCATATATGTGAGAAACACCAAGTTCATGTTACAGAATAGCTTTTTTGCAGGGCCAAAACCACGTCACATTTGTTGGTTCAAGAAAAGGAAAAGTTGAACTCCAACTTTTCCTGAATCTACATTCCCATCCTATTCCCTTGTTCTGCAATTATTAGAGCCACTTACCAGTAACCTTTGATGGCCTATTTTTGGAATTGCACAGTTGGTGGCATATCCTACCTACAACAGGAGACACTAAAAGGTCATGAGGGATGACAGTGAGGTCACCAGGGTATGTCTCCTGGGAAGCAGGGAGAATCTCAGGGGTGCTGAATCATGGGACACACAGTTATTTAGGTGTCTATGGAACACCAGAGAGGTAGAAGTGTATGTGTGTGAGAGAGAGAGAGAGAGAGAGAGAGAGAGAGAGAGAGAGAGAGAATTTGGAGCCCAAATATTCCTTCCCTTAAGCCTGCCAAGCTTCATGCTGTAGTGTGGCTGCTCCATGACTAACGCACACTCAGGCATCAGCTCCGGGTCAATAGAGTGCTAGACATGGAGAGTGGACAGGTCTGGGCCATGGATCCTATGTAGAGATAGTGACAAGATCAAGAGTAGCCAGGACGGGGAAAGAATAAGAAACTATGCCATGTATGGGAAGTAGATGTCAGCCCAGAAAAGTGCCCATAGCACAGGTAGTATCTCTAAGCTCAGAAGGACTGTCCTACCACCAGGGGATAAGGCACAGTGGCAGAAGTTCCTTGGACACAGCTTTCAGCTAAGGACAAGGAAGGATTTCACAATAAAGGCCTGCCTACCCATAGACCACCTGGGCTTCCTTACAAGGAAGTAACATCTCATAATCAGAGTTATGCAAAGGAAAACTGTAGGAGCCTGTGGCAGATTCTACAAAGTACAATAGTGTTACCTCAGAAGAGTACATATAGCATATATTGAATCTTCGCATGTTTACTTGTATATATTTATTGCCAAAGGATGTGTGTGGGATGAACTGAGAAGCATTGTGTCATCACTGTAACTGTGAGGAGAAGCACTGGAGGACAGGAAAGAACAGACCAGGAAAGATGAGCCCCACTGCAGGGAGTGGTATGACACTCTCCCGTGGCCTGTTGCCACCCAGGGATTCCCACACACTGTGCGCAGTGGTGGTGGCGGCAATTACAACATCCTATTTTGGAACAGTCTTTGCAACATTGCACTTTTGTGGCTCCCAATACGCTTGCTTCCCTGAATGACAACAGGAAGATGAAATGACTATATTGTTCTTTCCTGCATTTCTGTGGGGCGTGTGTGTGTTTTGGCTTTATAAGCTTTTGTCTTCCTATGTTCTTACTTACTCAGAACACCCCTCCACGCAAGGGCTTCAGCATGGATCAGAGAACCTGGGGCTCACAGCAAGCACGTGACAGTCGTGGGTCTGCACCCTGGTCCAGACTCAAGGTCTGGGGTGCCCACTATACCAGTGCCTACAGTGCTCCCAGGCTATTTTCGACTAAGGAAGATAGCTGAAGCATGGTGAGCAGCACTGTCCAGTGTCCTGGAGAGGACCACAAACAATGGTGCTGTGCAACCTTGAGTAAGCTCCAGCCTGTTCCTGAGCTCTGTGTTCTATGAACACTGGGGCCAAGCACGATGGCTCGACCAAAACTCCAGCGTTGGCAGGCAGAGCTGATGAGGCTGAGTGCACATGCAGACCAGTAGCGGGACTACTCTGACAGGACTCCCATGGCACAGCATCCTGATGGAAAGCCTCTTCACACCCTCGTTCTGTCACCTCCCTGTTCACGCTAATCTGGACTCAGATGTGACAGCAGGGAGTCACCATGAACAACCAGTCAGCCATATACTGAGTGCTAAGCAGCCCTGGGAGAAGGTGATAAGGCCCAGTGTCTGTGTGGACAGACCACAGCCAAGCAGGAGCAGCCCAACCACCATGAGGTGCACAGCTGGCTTGGAGAGATGCCAGCCTGGCCGGGGATGGAGCCTGGGCCACTCAGACAGGCTCCCTGTTAACTCCTCTCACTTCTGGACCCTAGCTGTCCCTGTGGCCTGGCGACAGCTATTCCCACACAGAGACCCTTGGCCTGGGCCTTCCAAAGGGGCAGGAGCTTGCTGATAAGGCACCTCTATGTATGCCCTGGAAGGCTGGGAGCAGGAGGCTGCCCCTGGCCAGCTCAGGCAGGACTTGCCACCCTTTCTCATGGCACAGCCCACACACAGAAAGCAGTTAGCAGCACTGACCAGTGGCTCCCTCCTGCCCACATAGAGGAGAGGGCCATTTGGGGATACTTTGAGCTTAGCCCTGGCACAGTATTCTGCTGGGAAAATCTCAGCTGGTGTTAGGGCCAGGCTTTGAGGACTTAGCCCCACTGAAACAGAGTCCCAGCTGTGTCTCTTACTGTCCCTGTGCTAAGCTTGGGGGAGGGGTACTCAGCAAAGGGCTGCCCATGAGCAAAAGGGGGTGGGGTAGAGAATACTAGGCAGATGCAGAGGGGCTGGGCTAGACTGAAGGCCAGGGAGGGCCCTGTGCATCTGGGCTCTCACAGGTCCCTGGAGGAGATTGTGGGGAGCAGCTCACAACATGGTGGGCAGAAGGGGCTAGAGAATGGCAGACGGTGAACAACAGAGGCAGGAGAACAGACTCCCTTCTCAGCAAGGCCAAGGAAGGAGAAGAGAGAGGGATAAGGAGCCTGCAAAGCCAAAAGCAGCAGAGGCAACAGCAACCAACCCTGGCTGTGGCACTGGGGACCAAAGAGGTAGGGTGAGCACAAAGAGAGAAGGTGACCGATGGAGCAAATAGCTGCTGGTGGTTTTTCTTCCCCTCATCATTTTCTAGCCAGTGCCAGGTATGGGGCCAAATGACAGCTCCCTTGTCATACTTCTCATTTCATTTATTCTCAGGGTTTAATTTACATCATCTCAGACCTGCACAGTACCTTGTCAGTGTCGGAGGGACCCACATTTCTCTCCAGCCTCTTGGGTCTTTACTTTTGCCATTTGCTTCCATTTGAGTGTAGTTCCCTCCACCCCACCAGCCACACCTGCCTCCAAATAGCCGGCAGCCTGTGTGCTGGACCCGACCTTGTGCTGCTGGAGGAGAACATGGCTCTGCTCACGGCACAGTCACACCCATGGGACCCCACAGATGTGATCCTGCGATGTCTGCCAAGTAAGGCTGGGGAATGTGGGTACAAGTCGGGCTGTCTGCTTCCCTCCTGCTGGCACCACCTTAAAGTCATCAGGGGCCACAGTGGGAAAAGGACTTGCTTTCCAAGGTCAGCAAGCAGACTTCTTGCTCAGTAATGCTGCTTCGACAAAGATCAGGTGAGCATGTGAAGAGGCAGAAATGCCAGTGTCCGCTGGGGGCCTCTGGGAAGGCTGGGCTCTGACACCAAAGCCAAGGCCTGGGGACCTCCTGAGTCTGATGGAGATTCCTGCCCTGTCCTGGCCTTCCCGACAGACCCCTGGTCCAGCTGTGTGAGGGCTCCCTAGACTCTGGAATGAGACTGGAGATGCCCACACCTGTAGAGGCCACATAGGAGACTTACTGGACAAGGAGCCCAGACACGGCCAGCAGCAGGCACAGTGCAAGGCAGGCCCAGGCACCAAGGGTCTCACCTTCCAAAGGAAGCCAGAAATGTAGGGTTCCCATGAAGTCACCTGAGTTTGAACACTGATGACAAAGTCTAAAAATGTTAAGGCCATGTAGGTGAGGTAACACATGTGTGGCCACACACTACTCAAGGCAGTGAGGGAGACTCGCTGCCCTGGTATTGTGAGCTGGAATGCTGTCTCCCTGGGCACCCTGCCTTCCCCCCTTTCTGGGTTCCCAGGCCATTGCTACATCAGGGAATTGAGGGTTTGGGTGCTGGTTTTTCTTCCCTAGGAGTCACTCTGACAAGTGCCCAGTATCACCGACTTCAGGCCAGGCACTGTGGACACCCAGAGGCAGTGGTGCTATGGTGCATTTGCAGTGTGCTTGAGAAACCTCATGTCAAGCACTCTGCCATGCACCTGGGAACTTCTCTGCTGCAAGGCCTAGCGTGGAGGCCCCAGGCTGATGGAGAGGCCCAGGGGGTGCAGAAGGCCATCTCCCTGAGAATCAGGGTGCAGAGAATGAAAACCGTAGAGCTGCTCCCCCCACACGCCCCCCCCCCCCGGTGCTGTGTGGGAAAGCAATATGCTGGGCTTGGCCTCTGGCTTCTTCTATCTCCTTAAGCGAGTCCCTTGACCTTGCTAAGCCTCAGTTTCCTCTCCTGGGCTATAGGGATAAGTTTGCTGGCTCCTTCACAGTCCTGCACTGGGGTCATAATCCAAGAGAGCACATCGTATAAAAGCACATCGAGGCCTAGCACTGCTCTGCCAGCTGCCAGCCATCCAGCCATGGATCTGACACAATCACAGAACATCTGGGCAGCTTCCAAGGCCAGGCTCAGGACACCTCTTGGGACAGGACCTGGCAGACACTCCTGGCTGCTCCACAGTCCCCCACCACTGCCACCTCATGTCCCCTGGATGCTGCGGCCTCTCCCATACTGCATCCCCTCTGTGGCTAGGCAGGCAGCTCTGCCTCTGCTCTTCTGTTTCCTCCAGTACTCAGGACATGACGCAGAACTGGGCCATCAGGCTACCCACTTGCGGTAAGCCCTCTTCTGGGCCTCAGTTTCTCCACAAGTAAAAAAAAAAAAAAAAAAGTAGAGTTAGCTTAGTGTGTGAGCCCCTTCCAAGTGTTTGGAAATAGGGAGACAAAGGAGGGGGCTTGGGCTGTCACAGTGACTAAAGGACCACTGTGGCATTATTGCCTTGAGCCCAGAGGGTTTGTGCACCCCATACACACAGGAGGCACCCTCACAATGGAGAACCAAACAGCTAAAAATAAATCCTGGGCACTAACCCCTGGTGGTCTCTCACACACCCCCTCCAGGGCTGTGATTCCAGGGGGGTGAGGAAATCATCCAGACTTGTAATCAAACATTCAAAAAGAAATTCTTACCTTGGAATGACAGCTTCTAGCTTTGCTGTCTCAGATGCGGGGCTGCTGCTGTTGAGATAAGCAGTCCAGCCCTGCGGGGTCTGGGAGGTCCTGCCAGCGCCAGCACCAGCTCTCTGAGTCTCTCTGCACTTGGAGATAATGATGACAGTTGACACATCAAGCGCAGGCTTTCAGCCTCCACAGGCTGTAAACACACCGCTGGCTCCCTCGATGGCCTTGCCAGCCTTGGGAGACTGTAGATGAGAAAATCAGGGCTCAGAGAGGCTCAGACATGTGTTCAAAGTCACACAGCTGGCAAGTGATGGACATGGGATTGGAATCTCATGTCATCTAGCTCCCTGTCCAGGCTTCCTTGGTGGGCTCCTCCATCTACCCCCAAAGGACCCAGTGCTGACTCACCTGCTCCCCAGAAAGAGAGGCAGGTCGAGGCACTAAAACATGGCCCAGGAAAAACAAACACCTTCCAACACACAGACACACAAACACACACACACATCCCAGGAGAAAGAAAAACCTACAATTTGACTAGATACATAGATAAGTAGATTAGATAGATGATAGATAGATAGATAGATAGATAGATAGATAGATAGATGATAGATAGATAGATAGATAGATAGATAGATAGATAGATAGATAGATAGATAGAACTGGAATTGAACTCAGGACCTTGTGCTTGCCAGGTAGGCACTTGTACCACTGAGCTATATCCCTGGCCTACTGACCACAATTTTTTAATGTATTTTGTACAAGGCCTTAGTATGCAGCTCAGACTTATAGAGATCCTCCTGTTTTCAGCCTCCCCAGCACTGGGATTACAGGTGTTTGGCACTAGGCCTGGACTCAGTCACTGGTTCAGTGTGCCCAGGGGTGGGGCCAGCGCAGCATGCTATACCAAGGATCAAATCCTGATCCCTGCACTTGCCTAAGCAGGCGCTTAGTCCACTGAGCTATCTCACTGGCCCAACCACATATGTTTTTAAAACTGACTTTCCAGTGTATTCTTTTAAAAAGGCAAGAGTGGCCAGAGAGGTAACACTGTGATGCAGCCTTGGGAGCTGGACAGAGGGCAGAAGACCCCTTTCTGCAGTGGAGCCATGGCCAGGCCCAGGGACCCAAGCCACCCCCTGGAGTAGAGGAGAGGTTGGGGGCCCCTGCCCACAGCCCCATGATTGGACAAGGCACACAGAGCCCTGTGTGCACACCCTCTGAACACCTCACTTTCCTTGCTGGGACCCAAATCACCCCTGCCCCACTGCCCAGCCAGCCCCACAGAGAACACAAAGCACAAGGTGCCACGGTCTGGTCCAGTCAGAATCTCCAGAGTAGCAGTGTCACAGCCACTCTGTGTATAACCATTACTCCCTCCTTGCCAGAGGCAGGCAGAGGACAAAGGAAATCCTCATTCTTAACCAAAGAACTTCTAATCTGAAGGCCAAATGTCACCCCATTGTTTAATACACCCCCCATGCTGAAATTGAACCCAGTCTTTGTGCTAAGCTCTACACCCTACCTGTGGTTGTTGCTGAGTCAGAGTCTCCCTGTGTTGCTAAATTTCTCCTGCTGTGCTTAAACTCATAATCCCCCTGCCTCACCTTCCTAGAGTACTGGGATTATGGGCATGCATTACCATGCCCAGCATTTAAAATCCTTTAAAGGCTTTACTGCCCGAATGGCAGCCCCAAGTCCAGAGGCATCGCATCTCTTGGTTACTCCCTAAAATTGCAGTTCCTGGGACCCTCTTCACCCCCAGATGCAAGGACCTACATTTATACTTTCCCAAGCTCCTAGTGGTTTACATCCATGCCATCTAGTAAGACCCCCTTCACCCTTAAATTATAACACCCCAGCCACACTAACTCCTTTCCATTTCTAAAATAGACCAAAGTCTTCGCCATATCAGCCCTGCCTGTACCAGGAACAAGCTTCCCTTGGTTTTCACGTCCTTCGGGTCTCAAACTAAGGTCACCACTTCCAAACAGCCTTCCCAGACTAGCCGATCAGTTCTTCCCAAAGAACCTTGGTGTTCTCCTTGGGAACACTTGTCACTGCTGGTCCTCATAGCTATTCTGTGTGGTTCCTCAGACATCTGTGTCTACTAGAATCTAGCTCCAAGGAGGCAGGCATCACATTGGTCTTCTGTACCCTGTGCCCAGGGTCCAACACAGAGCATAACACTGCAGACACATGAGAAATACTGACACATTAACTTTGAATAAAGAAATTTAGGACTGATAGAGTCCTCTCTTAATGACCCCGGTTCATATTAACCACACCATAAATTCACCTCTGGATTAATTTTTAACCCTTTGGAAAGGGAAAATTAAGGCCTGGGAAAGGACACGGCCTAGGAAACCAGCAAATCCATTCCAGGCCCAAAGTCTTTGACCTTTCAGGCCCCAATACCTCAACCTCCCACTGGTCCATTTGTGCAGCCTAACAAGACATTTGCAGAGGCCACTGACCTACATTGTGAATGCTGCATCCTGCAGAGGGACTCGCAGGCCAGCTGCTCTCCTCTCATGGCACAGATGAGCGAGGCTTTCCCCAGGCAGCTTCTGTGTGCCTCTCGCTGACCAGGAACCAGGTGTGAGCACTCCACCCTCCGGCCATCACACACAGG
This sequence comes from Octodon degus, assembly GCF_000260255.1. NCBI lineage: Eukaryota > Metazoa > Chordata > Mammalia > Rodentia > Octodontidae > Octodon > Octodon degus. The sequence goes on along the minus strand of NW_004524797.1, from coordinate 1,173,427 downwards.
CGCTGCCTCTGCTGGGCACAACATCTGCCAGGCAGGAAAGCGCTTTTCTCAGCTTGAGTTCAGCTTGGAGCACCAAAGCACAGCCTTTTCAGAGCTCCGGGGCTTCCACCTAGGCAGCTATGGAATGCTTAATGATTAAGCACCCCCCACACAGGATACCTCACGTGTGCAGAGCAGCTTCATACCCACTTCTCCCTGGAATTGGAATCCATACTGAGCAGAGGAGGGCAGGCTGGAAAGGCTAGTGGTGAGGGTGGGAGGAGCACTGGTTGGGACTGAGACAGGGCTGAGTTTAAACTCCACTCTGAGACTTACTACCTGGAGATCCTGGGCAAGTTATATAACCTCGCTGTGCGTCAGTTTTTCTTATCTGTAAAATTGTTTCCTCAAGAAATGCCGACGTGGGGAGGGGCCACTTGCAGCCTTTGGGTGCTTGGGAGGGAGGCTTCACCCATGTGAGTAGAAGGCTCACGCTGGCTCGTGGCCAGGCAAACTTCCCTAGCAGAATGGTGGCTGTCGTCGCTGGAGGCTACCCCATTCTCTCTCTGAGCCCTCCTCTCACGAAAGCTATTTTGCACTTGCTAAAACTGAAGCTGTTGCAGCATCTGAGCCCACTGCCGTGGCTGCAAGTTAGTAACGCTCGGTACTTAGGCACTGAACGACTGAGTCAATGATTGTTTAGATAACTGTTCATGTGAAGAACAAGGAACAAAAACATGGGAAAGTCTGTTGACAAAGTCCTTGTAGGTGAATCATCTATCCTGGCCAAAAGAAGCATTCTTACGATAGTGGAAACGCAGTCATTGCGACTGGACTGGGAAGTAGGCCTAAACCCCAGGTTCAGGCCCTACACAAGACCCGGGGGGCTGCACCTACAGGGGTCGGTGCCCTGTGCTCGCTGGCTCTGCGGCATGCCCCCACCCCATAGTAGGGCAGCCTCCATTTAGTGCCAGCAGTGGTCTGGGCTCCCCTGTGGAGGGAGTGGGTCCACCATGGTGCTTGGAAATCTGGCCTCCTTGAAAGCCAGCTGGTGCCTTCCTGAGCAGTACGGAATGCCATCTTGGCCTACCGGCCTACCTACAAGCCACAGTAGTTGCGTCCCTAGTGCATGCTCGAGCCTCCAGGTGGTTCTCTGGTGCCCTCTACCGGTATTTTGGTGCACGACAATGACGCCACAGAAGCCACAGAAGTGCTCAAGCAATGACTCCCCTCCCTACCCACTCTCAGGGGCCTCCCTCCACAGAGATGTAACTGCCAGACCCTTGTGAACCCCAGACCTAGGCAGGATCCTCCAGACTCAGACAAGAGTTGTGGCCTCCTCTGTTTGCTGTGGGGTTCAGTTCAAGAGTCACTTGGCAGTATTTGTGAACTCCCCATCCCCCAGCCTCCCAAGGACAGAAACTCATCACTCATAAATTACTCCTAACCCCTTCCTTGGTGACCGTGGTCCTGAGGTAGGGAGATGTGGCTGCGTGCAGACAATGAGAATGAAGGCCAGAAGCTTTGGAGGCTTATTATTTTTCAGGGAGATGTGCTACTAGAACTTTCAGGGGTCCCTGGCCTCTGCTGCTCTGTGCCTCGGCGGCGGCCCAAGTTGTGCTCCAGGTCCTTGGGTGGGGCAATGAAAGGCCAGGTGTAAGAACTGGGGATTCATTATTCAAGGAAGACTGGAAGGTGAGGGAGAAGGTAAAAGGGAACCGAGCAGGCATGCGGCCAGAGAGGACAAGGACAGGCACAAGCAGCTCTATAAAACCTACCCAGTGGGGTAAGGCACGTGCAACTTCTGTGTCGCTGTTGGAAGACATGTCCTCAGGCCTAAGGAGAGCTGGAGTGGGAGGCAGAGCACACACTGCTGACACCTGAGAACTGAGCTCAATTCGACACCTACAGATCGGTAGAAAATGCTGCGGGCTGCAGGACTGGGGTCATTTCAAGGAGGAAAACATGGGCAATGTGTCCCTTCTTGGAAGATCTTCCCTCCTAACTCAAAGAGGACTTCGGGGTTTCCTCAGAAGACCCGGGGAAAGACAGCAATGGGTAGAGGTCCAGGGGAAGGTTTGAGCTCAGTTACAGAAGTTGGCAGTATTTCACCAAAAGCCACAGGAAGGGGGCTCCTTGTCACTGGAGTATGGACACCAGACAACTATTGTGAGGTACATGTGAATAGAGTTTTCATTTTGAACAATGGTGTGCGACAGCACCGGTGTTCTCTACACAGAGGATCCAAGTCCATCATAAATTACTGCCTTTCACTGTAGAACAACACACAACATCACTGTTAATGGGTTTGCTACTCATGTGTGACCGAGTGGGCCTGTGGTACTGCATGCTGATGTCTGTGTGGTTGTCAGGTGTTGGAGAGACCCAGATTCTGGCACTGGGTCACTATGGACCATAGGGCCTAGTCCATTCTGTTCCTTAATTAACCAATGAATGGATGTCAGGAAACCCCTATTTCCTTCATTTCCCTTAGTAAAATGTAGCCCAGCTCCTGGGAAGGGCTTGAAGAGCAGTGGAGAGGGATTCTCTAGCCCAGACCAGTATAGCCTGAAATCTGCAGCCCAGACCTGGGTTTCTAGAGAGCACTTCCCCCCTGCAGTACTGTCCCCTAGTATAAAGGTCTCAGGGGGCCCTACTGTTCCCTAGCACTCTAGCCCAAGTGTGTGCCCAATTCCCTTGGGCTCAAAGAGGTCAGGCTAGGGTTTTCCATGACTTGGAATAGCTACAGAAAAATCAATCCTGAGAGAGAATGTGACTAGATGCTCTGGTTACACAGTGGCCTAGAGCCACAGGCCACACCCCTCTGAGCTGTCCTTGATTCATTTTTCCTTGCTCACAAAAGTCCAGGAATTTCTTCCTCAAAGGCAGAGCCTAGAAAGCAAGGCAAAAATATAGGATGCCTAGCCCCAGCCTGGCTAAGGCCAGCCTTCTGCACCTGTGCGCCTGATCACAGTGCCTTTCTTGCCAAAGCCTGACCCTGGAGTACCCACACCTTCCTATCAGGCCTCGACAGCATGAGTTCCGCAGAACACAACATCCTAAATATGCCTCCTCAACAATGTGCCTGCAGTTGGACCCATTCTAAAGGCAAACAGATTTGCAAAGAAATTTCCACCTTTACTTAGTAAGTTTGTTGATAGTATACCTGTACATCAACCCTGAAACTATTTTTGTGGGGTTGAGCAGATAAGTAAATATTTTGATTGTTGTTGAAACCCAAGGATCTCATGGTGGCAGAAGTGAGACTCAAATATGGAGTGAAAAGAGGCAAGTAACACATCTGGTGTGACTTTGCGCACATCTAGAGGCAGATGACAGATAAATGATAGGCAAGTAGGTAGAGAAATAGGCAGGTGAAAAGGCTCTAGAAGTCACAACACTCTAGAAACAGTAAGCACATCAAGTCCCCAGACCTTGTTTTCTAAAAATATCATGATACACCAAGAAGAACAAAAACTCCTCAGAGAAATGGCTAATTCCAACGTTGGAGAAAAGAAAATGCAAAAGGAGTATGAAATATTTCTTTGCTAAGAAGTAAGAAAGTGAGAAAATACAAGAGGCAGTTCAAATTTGGGGAAATTTGTGCATCAAGAATAAGCATAGCAGTGGACTCTAAGACATTGAATTAAAATAGAGCCCATGGGTCCATAAATTTACAGAAGGAAAGGGAAGCTCTTGTTAAGTACTCAAATGGAATGACAGCTAGAAAATCACCATCGTAGAGCTTTCAAAGTAATGTGACTCAAAATAAATAAATAAAAGTAACATGACTCAGTAGGAATCATCAGTGGATGGTAAGGCCCCTGAATTGCTGTATATGATGACAGGATACACACACAGTCCTGAAGCAGCTCTCATAGATTACTTATTAATTGCAAAGGGAAAATGGTACCTTCCAAGGACAGAGTCCTGCCAGACGTCACCTCAATCAAGTCACCACATTTAACATCACCAATACTAGACAAGTGGCCCTGATGTGAAGCAGGGAGGAGACAATGACATTAATTATGTCAGATTTCTGCCAAGCATGCATAACGTGAATCTAAGCATGAAAACACACTCGGGCCATCCCAAATTGAGGGACATGCTACAAAATAACTGAATGAGATTCTTCGGGAATTTCCAGGACACTTAAGACCAAAATACATGGAGGAATTGTTTGAGACTAAAAGAGACACACAAGTAAATACAGCGCATGGTCCTGGAATGGATTTTGCTGTGAAAAACTCACATATATCTTAAAAGATAATACTGGTAAAATTTGAAAATGGCCAGTATATTAGATAATACTGCCTACTATTATCATTGTTAAAATTCTGGTGCTTGGTGACTATTTGTAATTATATAAGAAAATTTCCTCATTCTTATGAAATACTTGATGAGGTTATTTTTAAGTCAAGGGTTAGGATATCTGCAACTAAATGGACAGTAGTTTCATTCTCTGTGGTATTTTCTGCTCTTGCCACCATGTGGCCGGTTCTTGCCCAGAGTTTCCCAGATGAATTCATTAGAGGGAGAGAATATGCTTGGCTGGGATCCTCCGCTTCACCCCTCTATGAGCAGAGCACTTAGAACTAAGGAAACGGTATCGATCTTTTATCAGGCTCAAGATCAGGCCAGGTGCCTACCTCTTGTCTATGCAGCTTCATGTGGTACATAACACGGCTGCTACCACTGCTTCCACCATGAAGGTGGTGGGCAAGGTTTCCTTATATCCTCTATCTCCAACTGCACAACTTAACCAAGGACATGATACCTGAAGACCTCTGACCTAACTTTGTGCCTAAATCTCTCCCTTAAGTCTTTCAAGAAACCTTACAGATGTATGTTCTGTGCCAGGTCATGTGCTAAGTCAGAGTTAAACTGACCCAGTCCTAAGCCTCAGGAGCTCTGGCTCAAGGTGGATAGGCACTTTAGAACTGGAGTGCAGTTCTAAATTGAATTACAACTAACAAACAGAAGGCACCCAATGCTAATGAGGCTCGAGCCCCACGCCAAGGAAAGCAAGGTGGGAGTGAAAAGCCTTCATGGGGCTGGCACTTGCTGTGACTCATGGGAGGGAAAAGGGCCCTCAGTGAGGGGGTCAGCTGCTGAATGGTGCCCATCCCATCACTGGGGTTTCTGTTTTCTCTCTGCACAGCCGGACCCAGCAGGCCGAGACATCTCCATCCGCCCACTCCTGGAGCACTGTGAGAACACCCACATGACCATCTGGCTCGGCATCGTCTATGCCTACAAAGGGCTTCTCATGGTGGGTGCATGGCAGGAGGCAGAGGTGGGGTTCACATCTCTGTTAGGCCTCTATTTCCTGGAGTCTCCCATCAACATAAAAATAAACAGAGAGCCCATGCCTAAGCAGTTACTTGCTGCCAGGTCATTTCCTTCATGTGTCTTTTCAGGTCCTACCACAATCCTACGAGATAGGCACATGTAACAGCCTTATATCCCTAGTAAGGACTCTAATGCTTGGTATCTTGCCAAGATCAATTGGCTAGGAAGTGGCCAAGTCAATATCTTAATAGAAAGCAACCCTGAAACCTCGCAACTGTCAAGTCCTACTCTCAGGAACAGCAGTCTGTGGACATCCAAGAGGCATTCCCATCCTGCACTTCCTTGGGTCATCTCTACATCCATGGAAAGTGAATAGAATCACATCTATTTTATGGATGAGAAAGGAAGACTCATAGAGGTTAAGGGATTTCTTCAAGCTTACCTGATACTCCAACCTCGGCACTCCTTCCTCCGAGCCCACACTACACAGGCAGGACTCAGAAGGTCAGCCCTTCCCAACCTTAGGTCAGGTGAGCCCTTCAGTCTTCTTTCCACAGCCAGTTTAAACCATGCCCCACTTGGTATGTAATAACAAAGCCCTCTCCAAAAGTTAAAGACAGTGGAATTTTTTTGTACTGCATTCTTTCCCAATGCTACTTCCCACAACTGTTAGTGATTACCCCATATCCTTCAAGAGACCACACCAAAGGGTGTATGTCAGGGTACCCTAGACAAATATTTTCTCTCACTTTGCCCCTAGTAGAGATGCTCTTGTGGTTTCCAGAGAATTCTTTTGCACTTTCCATGGAAGCATCAGGACCATTGGACTGCAGTATGGATTCCTCAAGGTAGTGACCCTACAGGTATCCAAAGGAGGTACCCAGAGGAGAACCATGAGGTAGAGGACTAGACAAGAGGTCCTGGACTCAAGGACACACACAGGGAACATAGTCACCAAAAACCTGAAGGAGCTGTCAGTGATGGGTAGCCCAGACTCAAGAAGAAAAAGAGATTTTTGCCACAGGGCAGAGCTCCACTCCCTGTAAAGGGTTAGCGATGAGCTCCTGTCACAAGAAACATGCCAAGTTGATGACTTGAGCTTCACCCAGCCCTTGGTGAATAAATAGAATGAAATGAAGGGAGCTGGCGGTATAGCTCAGCCACACAGCATCTGCCTGGTAAGGCCCTGCATTCGATTCCCAGTACCTTAATAAAAAAAGAGAGAGAGATCAGACTCCCTCCTTCCATAAGCCTTCCAGCTTCCATGTTCTTGATTTTGAGACTCCATGAAATTAGATAACGGTGACTCATTCACTCCTTTGAACTGGGTTTCTCTGCCATGTTTTCATCACTCATTATCTTCTCCCACCTACTCCAGAAGTAGTTGGAGATGCATACATCTCCCCAGTGAATTCCTTCAACTGGATCACATCAATAAAAGCTTTATTTGACAGGACACAAGCCTTACCATCTGTAGTGTATGCAAGGAACTTCCAGGAGCTCAGGGTTCATGGCTAGAATCCCATCCCTGCCCCTACCCTTTCTAAGCTGGAAGCACAGAGTCAGGCTAGAAAGAGCATGCACACACCTGTGTCCCGCCCCCAGCCCACCTGAGCATTCTCTGAGCAGTTCCATTGCCGGCCTGCTTCTACAGCTCTAGTGATAGGAACTCAAGTCAGAGCAACCACAACCATCAGAGGTTGGCATATTAGTCTCCTTTGAACATTGTAACAAATTATCCCTATAGATTATCTTAAAAGCACACAAATCTATTCTTTCACAATTCTGGAGGCCAGGAGGAGGCCAGAAGCAAGGTAAAGTTGTGTTTCATGTCAAAGTTTTAGGGGGAATCCTTCCAGATTCTTCCGATAACCATGGCTATAAACATCCTGGGCTTGCTGCTGCATGACTCCAAACTCCCTTTACTTCTCTGCAAGTCCTTGCTACTGGCTTTAGGAACTATCTGTATCATCCAAGATGATTTCATGTCAAGATCATTAATTAAACTGGCAAAGATACCTTTTCCCGATAAGGTCACAGTTGCAGTTTTCAGGAATCATAATGTGGACATATCTGTTAGGGCCACCATTCCACCCATTACAGATGGTTTCTACTTTGTGAGAAAGTTCTTCCTTACCTCAGTGTAACTCACACCCACAAATCCCCTCAGAGTCTCAGAGTGCCTTGCTCTCTCTCTCATCCTGTCATTCTGGCACTCTCAGATATTTAAGGTCAATTCCCAGGTCCTAGATGTGCCTCCATTTTGTGACTGGTGCAGATTTGCACAGGCTGGGTAGCCCATCGGCCCCGCAGGATGCATGAACTTCCTGTCAGAAGGCTGGCATCTTGAGGACCATCTAGCCCTGACACTTACTGCTCTGGTCCCCCAGGCAAGCGCCATCACCTGGCCAAGCCCCTCTTCTCCTGTGAGGTGGCCCAGTGTCTGTGAGACTCAAGAGGTCCCATGTGAAGAGCCATCACAAGGCAGGCTGTCAACTGCCAATGGCAAGGAGCCCTCAATGGCATCTGGTTCCTGGACTGCTGGTTCCTTTTTTAAAGAAAAAAATTTTAAGAATAAAGCAGGTTGCAAATGTTTAGAGAAAAGTATAACAGACAAGAGAAAAACAACCATGATTGTATAAGATCATATTTATCACAAAATAGTTCCTAATTTGCTACCAGATATTGTAGTTTACAAAGTGCTTCCACATCCATCCTCTTACTTCATCTAAACAGCAGCAAGTGTGAGCCAGGTATCAAGAAAATTCCCATTTCACAGACATTGAAAGTGAGGTCCTCATTTGATCAAAATACATTATACACATCAAATCCTCCTAAGAAAATGTGAAGCTAGGAGGGAGGGTGGGCAAGGGGCTGGTGGTGAGGAAATGACTAAGCATGCTCTATGTGTGTGTCAACCTGCCAAAATTAAATCCAGTAGTCCTAAGAAAAAGATGGGAGAGAATAAAGAAAGTTTCTCAGAAGTAAGGTGACTTGCTGAAAATCTCACAGCCAGCAGTGGGCAGAGTACATTCCAGAGCTTCTGGGTGGTAATTTCCCTTTTCAGTATATCAACTCCAGAGGCAAGCCCTCGGGCTAGCATGGAGGCTCCTGGTCTAGAGTTTTGGCTCTTTGCCTCCTCTTGTTCCACATCTCATCAAACACAGCTTCTACATCATGGCCTAAGACACCTGCTACAGCTCCACCCATCAGGGTGACTCCAGTTGCTAAAAGGAAATGCAACATCCCTTCCCTTTAAAGACACCACCCAGAAATCATCCACATTTTCTCTTTCAGATCATTGTTCAGAACCCAGTCTTATGCCACACTTAACTTTGGGGGAAATTGAGAAATGTGGTTTGTATTCTGAGTGGCTCTGCTCATTGGCAGACACTAGAAGTCCCAGTCACAAAGTATGTGCCCCATTTAATAGCAGAAATAGCTGAACTTAATAGCCTTAATAGATTTAATAGCTAAACTTCTAGAAACACAGTCCCCTTTGTCACCATATTTCTAGCTAACCTTCCATAAGTCCTTCCTTCCTCTCTGAGCTAGCATCCTCCAGAGAGTGAGAGGAAGTTGTGGACATTGTATACAATCCTCCCGCTACATCTTCACACTGTGTCCTCTGGTGGGTCTGTGTGTGAACCAGTTGTGGAAGTGAAGGGAAGCCAGACAGCTGTCACACGGATCCAGTCTGCTTTTTTTTTTTGTGGGATACAACCCAGGACCATGAGTAGACACGGATGGTGACATCCAGAAGACTTGGCTGACAACAAAGTCCCCGCCTGCCTTCCCAGCCCCTACTTCTGAGCAGTCCTCCATGCAACAGCGTTTTGGAGCAGCAAGCATGTGCCACCACATGGTAATGATCATCTCCCCCTCTCTGTTCACCATTTCAGTTGTTCGGTTGTTTCTTAGCTTGGGAGACCCGTAACGTCAGCATCCCTGCCCTCAATGACAGCAAATACATCGGGATGAGCGTCTACAATGTGGGGATCATGTGCATCATTGGGGCCGCTGTCTCCTTCCTGACCCGGGACCAGCCCAATGTGCAGTTCTGCATCGTGGCTCTTGTCATCATCTTCTGCAGCACCATCACTCTCTGCCTGGTGTTTGTGCCAAAGGTACTAGTCCTCTGGCCTCTGACTCCTTTGCAAAGATGTTGTTAGGATTTCTAAGTGTTATACATTGTTGTCTTATGAGGATGACTGTGTTATTCTATTTTTCAGTACTATAATAATATATCTTGGGCTAGCTAACTTTATAAACAAAAAAAGAGGTTGATTTAGAACACAGTTTCTGGAGGTTCAAGGGTGTGGTCAGCACTGGCTAAGCTGGTGAAGGTCTACACCAGATGGCATCACAAGAGTAGGACTGCATGTAAGAAGAAGAGATCAGATCTTGAAACAAAATGCCAAAGAGCAGTGCAGGAGCATGGCTCGCTCTTGGAACAACTCACTCTCCCAACTTGGTTCCAGGAGAAGGGCCTTAATCTCTTTTTTTTTTTACTTATAGATATTATGATAGCTTTTTTTCCATAATTTTATTGAGAAACAAATAGCAATGAGACAGTTTCAAATCAAATTGGCAGGATAGTTCCAATAATTAACACATTGCATACTCTGTTCCTAGTGGTTATTTGCTGTACAAGATGCAGACATGATATCCTATTTACAAACAACATTACAACAAATCCCTCTATTCATTAAGAGAATGTAACTATATATCTATCCTAACCATTTTGAATACACAGACACAAAATGAACATTCATCTGTATCTCCTTTTTTGTTTAGTCCCGTCATTTGAATATTATAGGTGTGCTAACTCAGCAAAATATTCTAAAAGAGTCCAGTAGTCCATAATAGTATTGGGTCTTCTGCATGACTGGCAATGTCGGAAACTGTTGACCTGAGTCCCCTACAGCTCAACATAACACTTAATCTCATCAAAGGACAAGCCCCAGTAAACTAAAAACCTCACTAGGCTCTGCCTCTTAAAGCCCCAGCACCTCACCCACACACACTGAGAACACATGAACCCTTGGGGTACACACTTAAACTGTCCAAACCATAGCAGTGACAATTCACATTTTAGGAAGTTTAGACACTGCAGAGAAGAGTTAGTTTCAGAAATTTCGCAATCCTAACACTTCAAAATTAACCAAAACTACAAATGTTTGCTTAGATATTTTTCTCTTTTGATTTGTGTGTGTGTGTGTGTGTGTGTGTGTGTGTGTGTGTGTGTGTTTCCTGCCAGTGATTCTGTATTTTAAATGCTAGGAGGTGATACTTTTTAAAATATGGCTATACTGTAGCACATATATTATTTCATAGTTTGCCTCTTTTATCTGTTTTGGTTTGGTTTTTGGTTTTTTTTTTTTTTTTGTTTTCTTTTGTCTTCTGTATTGTCCCCACATTCACAACTGTCACTGAGGGGGAGTTCATAATTTATACGTCTACTTGACATTTATGGGTCACCCTTACGGGTCACCCTTGCAGTTGTTTGCAGATTTTTAAGTGATATTTTTTTTCTATATAACACATTTTACTTGTTTTTTAATTATTCCCAGAAGATAAAACCAAAGAAGTGGTATTGTTAGGTCCAAAGGAATAATCATGTTTAATATCCACTTACATTTGCCATTTATCAGAAGGGCCGAGCTACAGGACCACTTTTTGCAAACATCCTCCTAACAGCAATGAGTAAGCAAAGCAACAGCCTTGGCCTCTAGGACTGCCAGCAGTGAGAGAAGCCTGACCCCAAGGGGTCTCAAGAGTAAAGGAAAAGATGAAGGAGTTATTGATCCAATTGAGGGGCAAGTGCTACAGAAAAGAAGAGGAGGGATCACCTAGGGCCCACTAGGGAGAAGGCTGCACATGGTGGCTCCATCCCTCAGGCCCCCAGCAGTCCGAGTCTATGTATCCTACAGGCTGGCTTCAGACCTCGGCCACACTTTCTCCTCTAGCTGTGCACACCTGCCCAAGCTCCAGACCAGTGCCCTGACTTCCCTGCCTGTATCCTGAGACTGTCCATTCTCTAAAAGATGTCAAACAGTTTTCTACACCCAGGTCGGACTGTTTCACTTGGATGTTTTGGCCTCCAGAGCCCCTCATTGCCCTTCTAACTCCATGACTGACTTCCTGGTGTTGAACTTGCTTTCAGGACCTCAGGGTTCCTCCAGTGCCCCCAGAGAACCCTATCCACCACCCTTACTGCCCTTCCTCCTCATGCCCTGAGCCCCAGGCCTCCCTGCATTTGCATCTACCATATCTTTGCCCTACGGTTCCCTTTGTACCACCATCCTTCCAGATCTTCCAGGGAACCAAGCCAGGCCACACACCGGGTAGGCTGACTGCCCTTCAGGCCAGCTGAAGAGTACATCCTTCTTTTTCTCCACACCACACCTCTGGACTGTACAGTCCTAGTAGACAGAGGTCATGACCCACTCAGCTCATACTTTCCAATGTTGAGTCAGAGCCTGCTACTGACAAGAAATGTTTCTAGAACAAATAGGATGCAACATTCTCTCTTCAATCCTGCCTCTGTCCCTTCAGCTCATCACTCTGAGAACAAACCCAGATGCAGCAACTCAGAACAAGCGACTCCAGATCACTCGGAATCAGAAAAAAGAAGATTCAAAAACATCCACTTCTGTCACCAGCGTGAACCAAGCAAGCACATCCCGCCTGGAGGGTCTGCAGTCAGAAAACCATCGCTTGCGGATGAAAATCACAGAGGTATATCTTGGGCCCCACTTGGGCCCCTGAGACAGGCTTAGAGCTGTGTTCCATCACATTCCTTCCCTCTGTGGTCCTTAAAGCTGCAGCAGCTCTAGTACCATAATCCAAGCGGTAGCAGTTTGTCAGATTAGACAAGAATCTAAAAAAAAAGAAAAAAAAAAGAGTCTATTGCCCACCTGGCCTAAGGTTTTGGGAGTCCAGCAAGGCCAAATTCAAGACATCCTCTGGAGAAAGGAACTCATGGGAGTCTGTGAGGCCCCAGAGTACCCACACTTAGATCCACCCATGTAAGCATGATGTGCACTGGGAGGAAAGGAAGTGAAAGAGGCTGGGGGGAGGGGGGGAGGTGCTTCAGCAGACCTCACCCTTGTCCCAAAAGTCCTTAACTACTTCTGGAATATTCTAGAGAGGCCACAACCAGATTCCTTTGTGCCCATATCAAACCAGATTCTGGACTTTGTACTCCAGAAAGGAGAACACAGATTCTCTCCCTGCCTTCACACTCCCTGCTGGCCAGGGTGTCTGACCAGACCAGCAGTCTGTGAACTGTGTCTTTTTCATAGCAGAGTGCCATGTCAGTGATGGGGACAGGAAAGGAACAAAGCAGCAAAGCAAATTGCTGGGCAGGGCTGTGGCTAAGTTGAAGTAACCAAGAGAATGCAAAATAAAGGGACCCAAAGAAAGTGTTTATTTCTATCTCCCCTAAGGGTCCTGAGGTGACAGGTCTTCACGGTCATTGCTACACTAGCTTCTTCCTCTCTATTTTTCCTCTTCTTTCCTCTTCTTTCTCTATTTTCGGCTATTCCTCAGGTAAAGCTGAGTAAAACATACTCTTATCAGATTCTGAAAGGGAAGAGCAGGAAATTCATGAAAGAGATTAAGCAAGTGACAAAAAATTTGCATATTTTTGGTCCTGATACAGTTGCTCTGATAAGGACTTATATCCACACACTCGGCAAGAGAAGACTAAGCAATGCATCCTCTTGCTGCAGGGAGAAGTGAGGCATAGGACTGCCAGATGATATACAGAATGCCCAGTGAAATTTGAACTTCATATAAACAACCAATTGTAGTTTCAGGATAAGTATATGCCATAAATATTTGGGATATACTTATACTGGGAGGGGGGAGACTTCTTGTTATCTGAAATTCTGATCTGACTTGGAATGCTGCATTTTATTTGCAAGACACAAGAACAGCATTTTATAGTTTCTAAGGTCCCCTCTCTGCCCAAATCAACCAGGACTGCTCCCCACCAAAGCATGCACTCCCCAGGCTTCTCTGGAACTAATGGCCCAGGACTCGCTCCTGTTGTGTAACTGGGCATGACAGGGGCTATCCTGATTACCTCATCTAGATGAGCCTCTGCTGGCCTGAGTGACCATGACAGTTGAGGCCTGCCAGCTCCACCCAGATAGTCCTGTGAGGGACCAATGATAACGATGATAGTTGCGTTGCTGTAGTAGCAGAGCTGGGTTTCCCATGCATCATCTCATTTAACCTTCACAACACTCCCACAAAGAGGGTACTATGATCACCCATCCTATGGATAAAGCAACTGAGACTCTCAGCATGGGACCATCTGGGGTTTGCCCGTAAGCCTGAGCTTTTCCCCCACCCCACCCTCCCTCTGTGCCCCTCTCCCTGGACATCCTGCCTTCCTGAATACCAACTCTCTGGCTTGCTTGGCCCACATGGGCCACACAACTTGCCAACACTCGATCCCTCTCATCATGCCTGCTACCTGCATAAAAGCAGCAGGTCCTCCTGCATTTCCTCACCCAGATGTGGGAGCCCGGTTCCTGCTAGTGCTAGGTAGGGGCTGGGAGGGAGCTGGCAGGGGGGGGGGGACTCAACCTAAGCGGTGACCTTGCCTTCCAGTTGGACAAGGACTTGGAAGAAGTCACTATGCAGCTGCAGGACACACCGGAAAAGACCACTTACATTAAACAAAACCACTACCAGGAACTCAACGACATCCTCAATCTGGGGAACTTCACAGAGAGCACAGGTGAGAGGAGGTGGGGCCTGGTCATAGGGACCAGATTTCAAATGCCAGCCCCACAGCACCTCAGAAAGGACTGGAGCCTGGTCTGAAGTCACGCGTGTAAAGCTAGGGCATCTGGGACTATCTGCTGGCCACAGTGCAGGGTCTGCCCAGAGTCTCCTCCACCTGGACCTCAGCTCCTGTTCCACACCTCGCAGTGCCAGGTCTGTGAGTGCACAACACAGCCCGTTTTCTCCAGTACTAGGCAGAGACCCAGCTCATTTTCCCTTTTGTTCTTAGCAATAGCTCACGTTTACTTCCCACAGCTGTCAAATGTGCCTCATCAAAGGGCAGAGAAAGAGTGGACTGTAAGATTGACATGACATCTCGTCTCACCAACCACTAGGGAAATGCACATTGAGGGCCACCTGTTGGCAACCTCTTAACAAAAATGTAAAAGATTACCAGTGTATGGGACTCAGAGTATGGCTAGGTGGTATAGCACTTGTCTAGCATACAGGGTAGTCCCAGGTTCAATCCCCAGCACTAAAAAGAAACAAAAATTCTAGAGTATTTAGAAATGAGTATTCTCCTGGAATTTAAGTCAGGCGGGCACTCCCTAAACGTGACGTGTTAAACTTCTTGACCTAGCAGTTCCACAGCAGCAAACTGCCCCTTGGAAATACTTTCCACATGGATGTTTATCACAATATTATACATAGAAAAAGTCTATAATTAATTTAAATGCTCATTATTTGAGATTATTTCACCAATTATGATGCAAACAAACATGTACATTGCTATTCAAAGATGAGTGGATCTATTTGTGTGAGTATAGAAGAATCTCCAGATGAAAAAAGCCATTATGATGCACACAGATGCATACACGCGTGCGTATTTGTGGGGGTGTGTGTGTGTGTGTGTGTGCGTGCGCCCATTTTTTAAAAAGCCCAGAAGTAGACTGGGGTGTAGCTTATTGGTAGAGCAATTGCCACCATGCATGAGGCTGTAGGTTTTATTGTCAGCACTATAAAACAAAAACAATAAAAAGCTTAGAAGAATATCAAATTGTTAATAATATTCACCTATGTGAAAAGGAATGGTGGTTGAGGAGGAATTCTTTTACACTGTATTTTACAGATTTCTTTGTTGATTGGATTCTGCCATTGGTATACATCATTACAATGTTAGGAAATCACTACTAATCAATAGAAAATATTTTACTCATAAAAATAATGAATATTCTTATCATAGAAGCAATGTTATAAAAATGTTTTAGTAATGGGCATTGAACCTAGGGCCTCTGCAATGAGTTTTTAAATTTTTGTTTTGAGGCAGGGTTTCACTAAACTCTAGTGAACTCCAGCTTGCAATTTTCCTGCCTCAGCCTGTGAGAGTGCAGGGTCTACAGATGTGTACCCCTGGGCCC
>NW_004524797.1:1148707-1156651 GCF_000260255.1 Octodon degus | reverse complement strand
TATTACAAATTGTGCTGCTATAAGAAAGCAAAAGTTTAAAGTGAGATAATAATAAGGAAATTAAAATTAAAGGAATAAAAATGAGTCCTAATAATTTTAGTATCTTGTAAAGGTATTTCAAATTAGCTGTGGAAGATGAATTACTCAGTTCATTTCACTGGAATAAATCAGTAGACATCTAGAAAAGAATAAAAGTAGATCCTTGCCTCATACTTGATCTATAAACTAATTCCAAGTGCTTAAAAATTAAAATATAAAAATGAAACTATGAAAATAATAGAAGAAAATAAAGGATTATTTTTAAAATAATCTCAAAGTAGGAAAGGCATTTCTTAATTTGTTGTAAAACAGAATCCACAAACTAAAAGGTTAATAAATCTAACTTTTTAAGAAATCCTCATTTTTACAATGCAAATGGCATTATTAAGTATGGTTTTTAAAAATCAGTACACTAAGCCAAAAACTGTTTACCTCAGATAAAATGTTTATGCCCTTATAGAAAGATTATATGTAATTATACACAAATACACATAATTATATATGACTTAGCTAAAAAAAAAAAAAAAAAGAGGGACTGGCCAGGTAACTCAGCGGACTAAAGCACCTGCTCAGGCAAATGCAGGGACCAGGGTTCAATCTGCAGCATGCTGTGTTGGCCCTGCCCCCAGGGATGCTGGGACAGTGATTGAGACTAGGTGTGGTGGTATGTACCTGTTATCGCAGCAATTGGGAGGCTGAAAACAGGAGGATCACTACGAGTCTAATCTGTGTAGTGAGACCCTGTAGACCCTGTACTAAATACATAAAAAAGACTAACAAACCAAAATAAAATAAACAAATGAACATTCTCCCCTACAAAAGTAGCTCTTTCAGTTGTGAAAACATGCTCAAGCTCACTGCTTATTAAAGCAGTGCAAATTAAACCTGCAGTGAGACACCCTTCCAACCTACCTGTAAGACTGGTAAAGATCCAAGATCAAAGCACTGCTAGGAAAGCAAGGAAACCTGTTGGGAAAGGCATCTACAAATGTGGCTGGCCTGAGGAGCAATGTTTCTAATACACACATCCCATGTGTCACTTACCTGTTTGTGCTGCTCTGACAAAATATCATAAACTAGATGATCTGTGTGAAACCTGATTTCTCACCGTTCTGAAGACTAGGAGCCCAAAATCAAGGCACTAGTAGGTGAAGGCCTCCTCTCTGCTCTGAGATGGTACACAGAAGACAGCCTCCCAGGATGCGAGGAGTGCTGTGTCCCTATGTGATGAGAGCAACACGAGGGCACAAATCCTCTCCCTCAGTAACTTCAATAAGGGGACCAACCACTCAGTGACAGCTCCACTCTCATAACACAGTAGCCTCCTAAAAACTCCACCTCTTCATTCACAGTGGCCTTCCAGTTTCCACACGCGAGTCTGGGCCAGCCCATCAGACCGCCGTGTTCCAGACACAGTCAGTTCTCATCACTCTGATGAGGGATGCAATGATGCTCTGTGAGTCACACACACACACACACACACACACACACACACACACACACACAGAGGGAAAGAGGGAGTACTGAGTCATGCCTCCTAGGGGACATCCAGGGTTAGGTTCCTGTAAGCCTTTCAACGCTGTAACCGATCAGTACCTTATTTTGTTTTATGCATCTTTCTGTTTAATGATTCCTCATTTAATATATATTGTTGGATTGCTAACATTGAATTTATGGTCAACAACTGTCACTCGTGGTTGATGGCAGCTGACCTAACACATGTATTTTGGCTGCAAGGCATAGCACAGCATTTGGGAACAGGAGAATTTATGTCACACTACTTTGTGGCTATACAGTAATGACCCAGAACTAATGTAACTGATCCACTATACTGTACTGCATACATGCAGACTAGTTCTGACTTTGGTTGTTTTTTGGTTTCTATAGGCTTTTCTGGTACCCAGAATCTAACTCATTCGGCAGCAGGCGCTGTGCCGCTGCACTCTATCTCCAGCCTCTGACATGATTTTGATATTATAAGTGATGCTGCAGTGTGAACAGATTCTTCCCCTCTCACAGTATCCGTTGTACCTTTCAGACTTTATTTACCCCCTCAGGTTCTCACACTAGCAAGACAACATGATGTTTGCACATGCAGGTCTGATTTATTTCACTTACCAGTATGGTCTCTAGCTGTATCCATTTATTTATAAAAGCCTCAAAGGTACATTTATGTATATATGCAAGAAAGCTTGGATAGTTGTACTGCTGACTCCTGGTGTTCTACTGAAAGGAGCAGTTAATGCTTCATTCTTTCTGTTTTCTTCTTCTTTTTAATTTCTTGTAACTTTTTTTAACCAATTTTGCATGTCCATATCTGGTAATCTAAACAACTAATTTGAAGATAACATTTTGTATTATGTAGTACAACCATTGTTGAATTACTATTATTTTGTTTAGTGAAATTCTGTATCATTTTTAATGTTTTTTCTTTTTTTACCATTTTACATTCTTTTTAAAAATTAAAAATAAATAAAATAATATTCATCAAACTAATATATATGTATATATATATATATATATATATATGATGCTGAGCTGAACATCTTGTATATATCTTTACACATATCCTTGATTATTTCCCTAGGACAACCCTCCGAAATAGATATTCTGTGTAGAAAATATGTACTTTTTAGGTATATGATGCATACTGATAGTTCTCCCAATAAGGTAATATCAGTGTATATTCCTGCCAGAAGTTTACTATTATTCTTCTTAATCTTTGCTAAGCTTGGGGCCAGGGATATAGCTCAGTGACATAAGCACTTGCCCAGCAAGTTTGATCCCCGGTATCAAAAAAAAAAAAAAAAAAAAACTTTGCTAAGCTTATAAAAAATATACGATAAAGAGTTCTTTCGTCTTACATTCCAATGCATCAATGAAAAGATCTTTAGTGTAAGAATCCTTCATTTCCAAGTTACATTGTCTGTATTATTGACTTGACTCCCCCTTTTCTCTTGGAGACACAGGACAGGGCAGGCCCTCCCTTCTCTGCTACACTGCTGCCACCCTAGGCAGGCACCTCTCAGCTCCCTGGCATGGTTTCAGGAGGGCCACAATACAGATCTCCACTCAGAAAACTCAGAGGGATGATGGGCTCTGCTGCATGCTCTCACCTTGGGCAGCACCAGAAAGTTTGCATTGCTGATTTTTTAAAACTAAGTTAACAGAGTTTGATGTGATATTGTTCTTTCACATTCAGATGGGGGAAAGGCCATTTTAAAAAATCACCTCGATCAAAATCCCCAGCTACAGTGGAACACAACAGAGCCCTCTCGAACATGCAAAGATCCCATAGAAGATATTAACTCCCCAGAACAGTAAGTACCTGGAGAATCACAAAGATTATGTGAATTGCACAACTGTTTGCAATGTACACATTTTCACACCCCCATTTTACTTTATCTCTACAGCAATCCCATAAAGCAGTCCAATTACAATGTTCTTTATAGGTGAGAAAATATACAAAAAGGGAAGATGAGGTCTTCAAGCTCACCCACTTGCTAAGTGCAGAAGGTAGAACTCGAAGTCTGTTCTATCCAACATCAAACCCAGTATTCTCCCCCTGGGCATGATGACACTGTCATGTATAAAATATAACCTTGTTAAATGCATTTATTTAATAATTACTGAAACCTATGAGTTTCTCCCATAGCTTCTATTCTATCAGGCAAGATAATGACTTAATTAAAAGGCAAGACATAGTATATTAAATGACAGGCGCTTTGGAAGAAAACAAAGCAGAGAAAGGACTTGGGGAGTGTCATTTTAAATAGGGCAGTCAGAGAAGACGCAAAGAGAAAGAGACACCTAAGCAAAGTCAGCTCTGTTCTCACTGGCAGTTTCAGCTCTTCCTGTCTTACAACAGATTGGAGGCAAGGGTCAGACATGTAAACTCTGAAACCTGGTCTCTGGGAAGTGCCAAGCCGAGAGGAACCAGCAAAAGCAGCCAAATCACCAACTCCATGTGGTATAAGAGCTAATAGCCTGCTGACCCAGTTAGCTCTAAGACTGGCCACCTTGTACACCAGAGAGCCAATACTGATGGCTATATGCCTTTTGTCTGTAGTTTCCAGGTCGTTTGCTTCCTCTGGAGCATAAGCACTGTCGGGGTAAGGTCTGAGGCCCTTGTGTGTCCTCTAAAGTAACCCAGGTTCCAGAATTAAGTAAGCTCTTGGCAAGTACTGTGTGTGCTGAACAAGATCCTAACAGAGAATCCTACAGCTCAGACAACCTCAGGATACCAACTTGCATAGGCCCTGCCTGGGTGCCAGGACAGGGCACCTTTTTCCTAGGTCCAGTTTATTCTTTACCCTTTTCTCTGAACTCCTGGCCAACACCACTACCCTAAGGAACAGGGTGAAAGAGAAGGTGGAAGATCCACTGGGTGAGTCCAGAGAGAAACTGATCTTAAGCCCAGAAGGCCACAGCAAAGCATGTCCTCTTCTCTTCCATGGCTCTCTGTGTTGGAAAGAAAACAGTAGTTGTTAAAGAAGCTGAGAGACCAGGGAGCAGCAGATTGGAATTGGCCCAACAGGAAAGGGCAAGGTGCTTAGCAAGGCAGTGGCAGAGGGGAGTGAGGCAGTCAAGATGCCTTTCAGGGTGACAAGAAAGGCGCATCTGGATAGAGGCTGGTAAGATTAGGGAAAGAAAAGTGTCTGTGTTTGTAACAATCTCTCTCAGAAAGACAAACAAAACAAACAAGAACCTTTTTCTTGGTACCACTGACAAGACAGTTCTGATAATCACCAAAGCCTGGACCACAGGCTCAAGAAGACCATCTTCCCTGCTCTGTCCAGTCACCCTGCTTATTCCCAGGGCAATAGTAGGTACGCAGGCCTTCCTTAAATACCTGCTGGATGACTGAATGGTTAGATGATCACATGGCCAGATCTTGGATTCAGAGAAAACTAGGCTCCTAGAATCTGCTTCTTTTAGCCAAAGTGAGTCCAGCGAACCTAGTTCTAGAGAACAGCACAACAGCCTTACTAATGCCTTCTTTCTTCTCCAGCATCCAGCGTCGGCTGTCCCTCCAGCTCCCCATCCTCCACCACGCCTACCTCCCGTCCATTGGAGGCGTGGACGCCAGCTGTGTCAGCCCCTGTGTGAGCCCCACCGCCAGCCCCCGCCACAGACATGTGCCACCCTCCTTCCGAGTCATGGTCTCAGGCCTGTAAAGGTGGGAGGCCGGGGGCCGGGGCCTCCCCACAACGGCACCATGCTGGGCAGAGACATCTGCTGCAGGCACTGTTGGCTCTGGCCGCGGAGAACCTGGCACCGCGGCTGCCTCTCAGGGCTGCTTGGATGGCACTGGCTGGACAGGATGGGGAACTTGGCCCCTGACCTCGAGCCTTATTTGTGAAGTTCTTATTCTTTCACAAAGAAGAGGAATGGAAATGACTTCTTCCTGAATGTCTGCAAACAAAGAAGAGCTGGGATATTTGAAACTTGCAAAAAAAAAAAAAAAAAAAAGCAAAAAGTTCTCGACAAGGAGAGAGGCCAAGAACTCCAGCTGGACTCCCCAAGTGACCCTGAGCAGCCTCAGGAGGAGGCAAGGGCTCTGGAGAAACTGCCTCTGCACTCTGCACACACATCACAGGCTGCGGCCCCCACCAGCCCTTCTGCACTCTGGGGGAGGAGGCGAGCAGAGCTGCCAGGTCCCCCAGGGCCTGCCCAATGCCCCAGCCTCCCTGGAACAGGGAGTATGCAGGACTGGTGGACAGGTGCAGCCCTGCAGCGGGGCTCCCAAGCAGGCGGACTCGCATGCTCCCAGGGGACTTCCATACCTGAATGAGATGTTTGTTATTCTCTGATAAACGTCACACATTAACACAATAACACCCGATCTGGGGACTGTGGGGATTTAGGGCACGTCACCGCAGACATGGTCTGCGGCATTCACCAACAGTCTGTCATGTACCCACTGCGTTGGCCATCCTTGTGTTCATATGGAGTGTTCCCAGTAATAAGGGGGACCACCGAGCTAATTGTAGAACATCTGTTCCCAGCAAACACAAGAAGGAAAGATTGTGCACTTTAACGTTTCCCATCAGGGCCCAAGGGCTGGCTGGGATTTATTTTTATTTTATTTTACTTCTTATTTTTGTTGCCACTGACTTTGTTTCTGACCAAAGTAAATTGGGGGCATTCTGCTAAAAGACATCCTGATGTCTTAGGGGATGGAGTTGCTGGCTGAGGGCTTCCCATGCCTTCCAGAGCAACCTTCCATCCAGAGGCGCCTGCAAGCTCCCTCCCCTGGGAGGTCACAGTGGCAGTCAGTCTGAGACTGGTCCTCATTCATATGATCACTGTTCCTTTTTAATTGAACCCCAAAGAACACAGGCCCTGGAGTCAGAGAGACCTGGGTTCAGTTCCCCTCCAGTTCTCTATGCGACCTTGGGCAAGTCACTAGTGTCTCTCTAAGCCTCAGTTTCCCCTCTATAACAGATTGGGGTTGAAACAACACCCATCCTGCCTACCTCACAGGATCACTCTGAGGATTGAAACTTGATTTCACACTGGAAAACTTGGTCCCAAACAGTGAAGCAGCCCTGTCCCACGAGGTATTAGTGTGACAGTGAACTTTGGCCCTCACGGTAGCCTGGGTACATGGCCCAGAGAAGCTTCCAGCGCAGCCCTCTACCCAGAACAGTTGGGCTGGAGGAGGCTCCCAGTGACTTTTCTGACATTCCTAGACAGGTTCATTCTTTGCTAAAGGGAGACCTGAATGACAATGTCCAGGACGTCTGCACAACTGAGCAGTTTGCTCATTCCCTAAAGAATCCTAATGGCAGCTTCAACAGGCAGGCAATAATCTCTTCCCAGAACCACTGCAGCCAGGAGTACCCTGTTGTCACCACCAGGCTTTGATGAAAGGGCCCATGGGAATCACCATCACCAACATTTCAAAATACCCGAGTTCACGTAGCATAGCATTCCCCTCCCCTCCTTCAAAAAGAGGTTCTGGAGGTACTGTAGCTTTTAGGGAAAAAAAAAATGTTAACACATCACAAGTCATGTTGAAGTCATTCTCTGTTTAAGCACTAAAAATTGTGTTGTCACTCAGTGTGTATTACCAGTATTTACTTGCTTTCTTGATTTCACCAAAACCAAATTTAATTTAAAGGATCACAGTAATTTTTCAAAGGGAAAGAGACAATTAATTGTACATAATGTATACACACACAAAAATACCTGTAGAAATATTATTCCAACATAGCAGGAAAACAAACAAACAAAAGTATTGGACTGTCGGAGGTGAGCGTGCGTCCGTAACCCTTTGTGACTCCAACACGTGCTCCGTCTTCTAGGTTAACCCACCAAGTACATTCTGTCTTACTGATCCTGTAGCCTCACCCATTATGTTTTTTAATTTCTCCAGCAAATAACAAGACCCACAGAAGTGACTCTAGCTATTTAATGGTTCTGTTCTTTTATATGCAACAACCACACATCCATTTCCAAGAGGCTTCGGCCTGAAGGCATTTTCCAATGATGTTAGTGCACAAATGCTTTAAATTAGACTGGAACTGCCAGAATCAAATGTAAATGAGGAATTTCTTGTTCCCCTACTGCATGGAATCAATTTTTAATAAATTGTTGCAAATTTGTTTTTATGAATAAAAGGAAAAAAAAAAAAAAACCCTCTCATCTCTAGTGCTTACTCTTCCCAAAGTGGAGGTTGAATGGAACCATATTACTCTACTCAGGAAACTCAGGAGATTGTTCTAGGGTTGCCTAGTCAACATTCCTTCAGCTGCTTCCCTCCCTGCCTCCACTGACAATTAACAAAGAAGCTCTGGCAACGAACGTGTAACTCCAATTTCTGATTGATCAAGGGGTGGGAAACTGATCTAAGCCTGGGCCAATAAGTCCCTTCCCCAAAATTCCACCATGTAGAGAAAG
>NW_004524797.1:1129267-1148534 GCF_000260255.1 Octodon degus | reverse complement strand
AAGAAAGAAAAAGAGAGAGAGAGAGCCAACCAAGAGAAAGAGGATTTAGATGGGGCGTGAGGGCCTGATCAGCTGTTCCTAAAAGCCAACAGTGTCCAAAGCTTTCAAGACCTTCACAGCCTGTTGAGATTGGCCTAGTGCTCCTCCCTCCACCTGCATCCCTGGTGTCACCAAAGGCTGGCTGTACTTCTTCTGTCACACTGTGCCCTCAGCAGTTCAGTCTCATCATTCTAGGTAACCTAGTAGGAAATGTTCTCTTGGTCTTTTCTGGGCTGAAGATGCTGCCTTCTCTCGTAGCACTGGGTGCATGATAGCCCTGTCAGCATCATAGGCTCCCTGAAGAAGGGACTCATGGCTGCTTGCCTGATGTTCCTTGCTCAGAGCAGGTTTGTTGAAGCTTTGCAGAACTGGATGTTATGGCTACCGTATGGCTCTGGAAGACAAAGAAAGGCCAAAGGGCCTGGCAAGTTAGGAAGGCTTAGGCCAGTGAAAATGGGTGTGAACCTCAGAAATTGGGGGAAATAGACTCCAACTTCATAGGATGGCTAGCCTCAGGTTGGAGCTTTGCATATACAGGATCCTCTATGTTGGAGCCTATTGAGGAGTGGGCCTCACAAATCCCAGGCCCCCCAAGAGAACCCCTCTCCATGTCTTCCACTCTACGTCTCCTCTTCCATAACCTTGTCACATGATCAAGGGTATTTCAGGGTAGTAGAGAATACCAAACCAGAGGGGAGAGTCACCCAACATCTATTAATGAGACCATAGCAAATATAGGAACAACCACAGTTCTGATCAGTCTTCCTTTTCTAGCTGACCTACTGTCAGAAATTAGAGCTAAGGAAAATTATAGAAACATCTCATCCAGTCCCTCATTGTACAGTTGGGGAAACTGAGGCCCAATAACTACAGCTAAGGTCAAATAGAAAGTCATGAGACAATAGGTGTTATATTCTATATCTAGATGTCTGCCCAAAGCCTCATGTGCTCATAGGTGGGGCTTTTCAGAAGTGGATGAATCTAGAGTGTATGATACTGGGATTACGGGTGTATGGTACTGGATTAGTCTACTAATTGGTTCATCATAGTTCTGGGCATGGATAATGGGAAGCCCACTCTTGGTATGGGTGGCACTGCCTAAAAGACTTAGAGCCCGGATGGAATGAACAAGAAAGGGAGGCTGCTGCTTGCTGCTCTACTGCCTTGTTGCCTGCCCTGCCATGGACTGTTTATCCCCTGCCAGGCTCATCTGCCATGGTGCCCTGCCTTGGAGCCAGCTGACTATGGACTGAAACCCCTACAAACTGTAAGCAAAACTAAATGTTTCCTCTTTTTATGTGTGGGTGTCAGCTATTTTGTCCCAGCAACAAGAAAATAACCAAGACAAAAAGCCTATTGCCCAATGTCTTGGCTTTGAAACTCTGGCTCTTTTCTGTGGAGCCTCCTTCCTCACATTTGACCCAGAACTATAGACAGAAACATAGCCAGAAGACACTACAAGGTGAAGCCACTTTTGGACAAGAGATAAACAATATGGGACACTTTCTGGCCTTAGATTCATGGCAAACAAGATGCCTTGGAGACTATAAGGAAACCCTGCTATCAGCCTACTTTCTTGCCATCCAGCATGAGTCTAAAACATATGCTCCTGCTTTTATTCTATTTCCTTGACATCTGTCGCGCGCGGCCTTGCCAGCAAGGAAGACGCGACCACTGGTTGTTTTCTGCGCAGCTCTTTATTGCTCTCCCACATCTGTCTTCTCTCTCCCGAGGCCCCTGCTCTTAGCTTATAAGTCTCAGGGCTTCCAACCAGGGGGTGCCACGTATGTACTATCCATTGGTCCAGGTATGTGGAAGCAATGCATTAGCCCAAGCCTTGGCCTTTTATGGAGTTGTTTACTACCAGGAGCGCTCACCCCGAGGGGGTGGAAGGCGGAAACCGGCGCCATCTCAGGGCGTGGTTATACGCAGCTCCCTACAGACATCTAGGATGAGCCCAAGGAGTATGTCCTACAACAATTTTAGAGTAAGAAAGGGTATCTCCACAGTCATGTCATTAGCATTATGGCTTTGGCCCCCATCCCATGGTCTTCGGCAGTAGTGCTGGTTCTGTGTAGTTCCATTTAAGTTCAAAAACTCTCTTAGGGGTCAGGGAGATAGCTCAGTAGAATAAGCACTTGCCTGGCAAGCACAAGGGCCTGAGTTCCGTCCCCGGTTCAACCAAAAAAGAAAAAAAACAAACAACTCCCTCCCAAGATGAGGGTTGAGACTCAGAGTTGAATGGAAAGCGGCCCAGTTACTACCTGACCATGTCCCAAATTTTAGGAAAACAAAAGGGAGGCCAATCCTGGAATTCACTGTAGTCACCATCTCTGAGCTCTGCCCATGTTCTGGTTTGTTTGGTTGTTTGTTTGTTTTTATTTTCTGGGACAAGATTTCACCAAATTGTCCAGGCTGATCATAAACTCACTATGTAGTCCAGGATGGCCTCAAACTGACAGTGATTTTCCTGTCTCAGCCTCCCCACTCTGAGATTACAGGCATGCACCACCCTGCCCAGCTCAGCCTTATTCTTGAGGATGTACTTTTATTACTAGTTGATGCCATGTCTGGATGCTGCCCACTTAGAACTCTCCCAAGTGCTCTTTAACCTCAAACCTAGAACTGACAAGGCCACTGTGAGTACAGATTGCTCTTGAGCTTACTCACCAGCCTGCTCTCACTCCTTGGGGAGTGCTTTCCTTTTGTGAATCCCAACCTTTCTCACTACTGTGTGTGTTCTGCTCAATTCTTTGTTCAGGATACCAAGAGCTTGGTTGTTGGGTAGGACGAAAGTCACTTGTCCAGTAGTGAAGTCTACTTCACACAGAGGCTCAGGCTCCTGAGAAATCATCATGTATCTTCACTAAATATGATGTCCACTGAAGAAAACACTTGGTCTTTCTTCTTAGCACATCTGAAAGGGACAAATGCCTATTGTATTGAAAAGAACCCTCATTACCATGGTTACTAAAGTTGTTAGTGCCCTGCTTGGCCTTGAGGACCAGGATTTATGTGAACTGAGATCTGAAGAAACGCCCAGGAGCAATGTTGCACTTCTTTATAAAGGGTTCTCTTATCTCCTTTTTTGTTCTGACTAGTTTATTTCTGAGACAAAAATAAAGAATACTTTCCACCTTCAAATAAATGTATTTTGAAGTTGATTTCCTTTGAGGAAGCACTGCCTAGAGGGCTCCTCACCCTGGCCTGTGGAGACAACACTGGAGTCCTCTAAGGGAGGATGGGAAGAGGTTTCTGGAAATAGCCTGTGGTACCAGGCAAGCCCTGACCTTCCAGACAGTTCCTTGTGTTCAACGGGTTGTTCTCTACAAAGGTCTTCCTGGAATACGTTCTCAAATTGTAGAAGCCAATGACAAGGACAGAAGGTTCTGGGGAGCTACTGGTAGAAATCTGGACTGCCTGCCCTTGCACTCACCCCTTAACACAGGATTGGTTCAAGGCTAAGCTCATTAACAAAGTCCAACCAATCAGAGTCTCCACCTTGGATTTCTATTTTCAGGTTTGAAAACTTTCCTCCTCCTAATCATCTCATTGAGCCTCAAGGACCAGCAATGCTGAAAGATACATGTACCTTTGAGTTTCTGCTTTGAGCAGACTCATCCCCTTCTACACACAGAGAACCTTCTGATGAGAAGGCTCACTGTCATCCCAGGCTTCTGCCCTCCTCCCTTCAGGTTCTGAGGAGACATTTGGGCAGTATTTCCCTGGACTTACATAAGTTGCTAAGTAAAGAAGTGGGCAAGAACATACAAAGCAGACTTTTGTGTTGAGGAAAGCTCAGGAAGCTGAGGAAGGACTGATGGGCCACAGTGAGAACAAAAGGGCTGGTCCCCAGGAAGGGTTCTCTGCCTGATATGCAGTCTTTGCCTTGCTTGACTCTCTTTGCCTTACTTCCTTGTCATATCACTCCTTATTTGGCCTTGAAGAGCAGGATTTGTGGGGTTCAGGGAACAAAATGATCAACAGACCCTTTCAAAGAGAAAATGGGTTCCTACCCTACTTGCAGCACACGCCTGAAATCCTGGCCAATTTAAGGGGCTCACACCCATGCTTGGCCTGACAGCATGGAGCTGGCTGCAGCCTGCCTGCAATAATGACTAACTACCTTGTTCCTCCAAATCCCACTGTCAGGAGCCTCCCGAGTCCCCCAGTGGGACATCCACTGAACCTCTGCACTTTCCCAAGGCCTGCACTTGCCACGAAGCAGGAAGACACAGGCCACAGACCAATGCATAATGAGAAGATGACTGCATTAATCAGCACCTAGTCCAGCTTGAAGAGTTGGGGTACACTTCCTGGGGGACATATCCTTCAGACAGGGCTGCTTCAAGGACTTGCAACCTGTACAGTCATTTTTAAATGTCCCATGCTTGATTTAATGCTCTGTTTTGAAACTCTAGGTGACTATGAAACATAAGGCTTAAAATCTTAGTTTTTTATGGAGATCCATACTTGGCTCTATACCTCAAACTGAAAATGAGGAGCTAACTATCTGTGGCTGCTCCTGAGGACCACGGGTCAGTCATTTACTTGGATTTATGTGAGCTGAGATTTCTGATGATTGTTCAGTGCGCATTCTGTCAGTGTGTGGTGACATGGGTCAAATCTCAAAATCATTAGTCCTAGGCTCTGATTTCTATTCCCTCACCTACCTGGCTTATGTGGGGTTTTTCTTTCTTTCTTTCTTTCTTTCTTTCTTTCTTTCTTTCTTTCTTTCTTTTAGTACTAAAGATTAAACCCAAGGCCTTTGCACTGAGCTACATTTCCAGGCTTTTTCTACTTTTTGTTTTTGAGACAGAGTCTCAGTAAGTTGTTATATTGGCCAGGCTGTGCTCAAACTTGAGATCCTCCTGCCTCGGCCTGGGGAAGCACCATGCCTGGCTGGCTGCGTGGCTTTGTAAGATTCATTGTACCTCTCAGAACTTCTGGTTCCACCTCTGTAAAATGGAAACGATACATCACCCAGGGCTCCTCTGATAGCCAACAGGGTTTATGCAGGTGAAAGTGTTTTATACATACTGTGCTGCACCCAGATGAAAGGAGCACTGAGGGGACAGATTCTATAAGTGCACTGGGGCCGCCCACACCATCTGACCTGCTGATAACAGAACATGTCTTAAGAGGAGCACTGGTAGGGAAAGCACCGTGCCCAGCTGCAGCGGGGCAAAGGGAAAGTCTCAAGACAGGGCTAGAAAACAAACAGCAAAACAGTTCTGTTAGAAAAGACTACAAGTGTGAGGGTGGAAGAAGAAAAATAGAACTATCACATTAATATTATTGCTTAGTTATTGCAAACCACTCAGGCCTACAGTCTCCAAAAGTAGTGGACAATGAAGGCTTAAGTGAAAGAGACAAATGGTATGATTTCAGGGCTCCAGGAGGATCAAAATCCTCTAACAGAATTTGAGATTCTGGGGCCAGGGGAGCTAAGAGAAAGAACTTCTCTAGGCAATCCATATTTACTTAGTTATCAAACAAAGGATGGGAATAGTGAAGAAAATGCAGAAATCTGGGCAGGACTTGGGAATCCCTCCAAGGACTTCACCAAGACATTACGTTAATTTAGGAGAACTACATTGTGTCCAGGAAGGCCTTCACCAGCAATGAGACGCTTGCAGCTATAGTCCTGACCTAGTAATAGAGGTCGGAGCCACACATCTACAGCTGTGAGCTTGCCTTGTCCTTGGAGACATCAGGGCTTTACAGGCCGCTACAGGCCTCAGTCAGGACCAGCGACCCACAGAGGTTCACTTACTATGAGTCCACTGCCCACCTCCCAGACAGGGGGCTGAGGCTTTGGAAAACCCACACGTACATAGGGAAAGCCAATTGCTTAATTTAAATTCTGCTCAGAACCACTTCGTAGTGGTCTCCAACAGAAGACAGGATGAGATGAAGCAGGAAGGCAGTGTAGCTACAACAGGCAAGAATAGAGATGTCAGGCTGTTGACTGAGTCATTTGTGTTGTATGAAGCAAGCCCTCTACCTTCTCTTCGTTTTGCTCCACCTGGCCAAATATCACTCAACCTTCAGTAACATTTACCACATAAGCAAAATCTTTGTGGGTTCTGATAGAAATGAAGGAAAAGGGCAAATTCTGTTCAGAGGGAGGCCAGTGCAGAGAAAAAGGAAGAAGCAACACAAGATGCAAAGGTGGAAATAGGCTCTCTGTATAAGCAGGTATTGAGAACAAAATGCAACTGTGAATATAGAAGTGTTCCCAGAAGACATGAATGATGGAGTAAGCCTATAACCCCAGCTACTGAGGAAGCTGAGGCAGCAAGACTGCAAGTTTGAAGCCAGCCCAGACAACTTAACGAGACAGTATCTCAAAGTTTAAAAAATTGAAAGGGCTAGAGATGTAGCTCAGTGTTCCCCAGGTTCAATCCTCAGTACCACAAAAAAAAGAAGACAAAAATACCCCTAAAAATCCATGGAAACTTTAGAGGAACACTGGTCCCTCCAGATCCAAGCAGGGGAGGAAGAGGAAGTTGGGATTAATCACATCTAGATTTCGCAGTCTCCCTTACTGACATCTGACCTACGTAAGTGACTTAGTCTGTTTTGTGTTACTAAAAAAGAATACCTGACTCTGGGTACTTCATAAAGAAGAGGGACGTTTAGCTCATAATTTGGGAGCCTCTAAGTAACAGACTGACCAGCCCCACCTGTTCAGTCTCTGAGAAGGGCCCCCTTAGCTGGGTTGCAACACAGAGAAGCAAAAAGAAAACTATCTGAGTGGGAAGGAGTCAAGGATAAGCGGGTGTGTGGTGGGCAGCCTTGTCTTATACAGACAACCCTCTCTCCTGAGAACAGGTCCACTCCTCAGGACCAGCAATAATCCATGCCGAGGGTAATGCCTCGTGACTTAATTACCTTCCACTAATCTTACTTTTTTTATTTTTGGCAGTACTGAGGATGGAACCCAGGGCTTTTGCACTGAACTACATCCCCAGGATACTTTCATGTTTATTTTCAGACAGTGTCTCACTATGTAGTGAGTGCAGGCTGGCCTTGAATTCACTGTGTAGCCCAGGCTGGTCTCTAATTTGCAGTGATCCTCCTGCCTCGGCCTCCCAAGTGCTAAGAGTACAGGCATGTACCACCACACCTGGCATCATTTCTGATTTTTTGAGACTAATACCTTAATACTTCACACCAGGAACAAAGCTTCTAGCCTATGAACTGGGGAAAAACTACCCTCAAATGATTCCAATAAATAAGGAGAAACAAGTTATCCCATATAGAGTCATTATTCTCAAAGACCCTAAATGTAACACAATGGTAGAAATACTAGAGGAGGGAAAACAAAACAGCTAACACCATGATCAACTGAGTCACAAAATAAACACTTGACACTCAAAACGTCAGGAGTGAGCAAACGGCAAAGAGGCTGTTGGCTCTGCTGGTGCCTTGGAGAGATTTGTTTGGTCACTTTGCAGCCAAGGTCCTGGCTGCCCCTGCTGGGCTTGCCCACCACACATGTAACAGGAAAGTGCCTGCCATCGTAGGAAGTCTTCTTCCAGCAGAATTGCAAGGGGAGAGACCTGGAGCAGGGTACTCCAGGCTGGAAAAGTCGATGGGTGCCTCTTAAGGCACAACATTGACTTCAATTATTTTTATGAAGTGAGCTAAATATGGTCAAGCTAGGTATAAACTGATGCTTAGAGCCTTCATGTAAAAACAAAAAAAAAAGTATAAATTAAATACAAACAAAATGACAGAACCAATAAAATTCCTGCTAACATGGATGGCGTTGGACAGATGAAGTTTTGCTGAAGAACGAACAACAGCAAGCACAGCCTGACCGCTCCGGGGCGTGTTCCTATGAGTTCTGCCAGCCTGGCGAGATGACACCATAGTCACACTGTTTCTCTTTACTTAAGCATGTGTGAAAGCTTGGCTTATTCAACATGCCTTCACTCGGCTCTAGCACATCACTTTCCTGCAGTCCGCCTTTGCTGGTTTTTCTCAAGTCTTCAGAATGCTGGGGCCACCAGAGGATACAAAAGTAGAGCTGAGATGGAGCGTGGCTGCCTTGTAAGCAGGGGCCAGCTGCTTGGCTGGTGTCCTTTCCTGCCGCTCTTACAGGGGCCTGGAGGTAGAACACATTCCCAGCGCACTCTTGCAGCTATCAGCACTCACACGGGGGAGTGTGGTCCTGAGCTGCTTAGCAGGATGTGGAGCTGGACCATGAATCCTGTGATCTATGCCAGTTGTGTGCCCTCTCTGCCATTTCCTCAACCTGCCTTGGTGCAGAACTGCTTTAGGTGACCCAGGGTATTCGTATCTCATTTTGTGTAGATTATCTTGAAATGAAACACATTTTTTTTGATGTCATAATATAGCTGCAAGCTAGGCAAGAGGGCTTCATCTATAATCTCAGAACTCTGTGAGACTGAGGCAAAAGGATTCTAAGTTCAATGCTAGACTGCTCAATTTAGCAATATAGTGAGACCCTGTCTCAAATAATAAATTTGAAAAAGGGTTGCAAAGGCTCTACGTTTAATCCTCAGTACTGCAGGAGACAGAGACAGAGACAGGCATAGGCACAGGCACAGGGACAGGGACAGGGACAGGGACATATACCAGCACAGGCACAAAGATGCAGACCCCTGAGATTCACCCATCACACTTCCTGAGGATCAGGCCTGCAGCCTGAGGCCTCTGATCCAGGCAACTCCAGCATGGGGAAATTGTAGCAAGCCAGCAGCTTGGAACAATACCTGTCAGAAACACAAAGAGACCTGGGGCCTTAGAGACACCTGGTATTAAGGGCAGAGGCTTCTAGAAGAGCAGAGGCAGCTCTGTGTTGTTATACAGTGACTATGGCAGTGCCAGAGCTCAGTCACATAGGCATCTGCTGCCATGGCCATGGTGGCTGCATGTCTGAAGACAGCCCCTGAAGAAGAGTGAAGATGGTTGTGCAGTCAGTCCAAGCTGGCTGAAGAGGCAGAACTATCTCTGCATCAGGAGGGAATCCATGCACTGAGAGCTAGAAGCCAGAAGGTTTGCCTAGGATAGAGCAAGCTGTGCATGACACAACCCTCCGCCCACACTGCCCATGGTGCCCACTGGGGGTTCCCCTTCTGCTCCCCGCACCTAGTCCCGACCAGGGAATCTGGAGCACTAAGGCCTGCGGGATCAAGCAGCGGGACTCTGCCTGCATCCAGGGTGGGGAAACAAGGTCAGAAGACATTCTCCAAGCTGGGGAGAGACACTAGCTCTGGGGTGTTTCCATGAGACAAGAGATGAACGATGAAGTGATGAGAGCATGGACTGGAAAAGAAAAGAAAACTAAGAAGTAGAGACAAAAGAACGAAGACGGGAGCGAAGAAAGCCCTGGGATCAAAGCAGAGTCAGAAACCCACACTAGGGGCTGGCCGTGCAGCTCAGGAGTAGAACACTAGCCTAGCATGTGTGAGGTCCTAGTTCAAGCAGGCAACAGTGGAAGGATGGCAGGAAGGAAAGAGGGAGGGAGGGAGGGAGCAGGGGAAGCGAAAGGAAGGGAAGGGAAGGGAAGGATGGAGGAAGAGAAGGGAAGGAGGAAGGAGCAAGCAAGGCTACATTTTTAACTGCTTTTCATCAATTTCTTGTGACAATGGCCCAACCAATGTTCATTTCATGCATACACTTGTTTTCATTTCTCTCTTCTTCTTGAGGATTTTTGTATCTAAGATCATGGATAAATTAGACCTTTGTTGCTTTTTATTTTGGCTTTGGAAACAGGAGTTCACAAAATAAAGTGGCAGCATCCTCATTTACAGTCTCAGGAAAAGTGTGTGTGTCAGATTAGACTGATCAGCTCCTGGGGCCAGCCAAATAGCTCAGTGGATTAAAGTGCCTGCAAGCAGGCCCAGGGGCTGGGGATCCAATCCCTGGGGCCTGCCATGCCAGCCTTGCCTCCAGGGTATGCTGAGATGGCAATTGAGACTGGGCGTGGTGGCATGCACCTGTAATCCCAGCTCTTGGGAGGCTGTAAACAGGCGGATCACTACAAGTCCTATCTAGTAGTGAGACCCTGAACACACTGTAGACCGTTCACTAAAATACAAAAAAAGAAAGAAAGAAAGAAAGAAAGAAAGAAAGAAAGAAAGAAAGAAAGAAAGAAAGAAAGAAAGAAGAATGATCAGTTCCTTGAATGTCTGCCATGGTTGGTGAGTGCTTTTTGAATCTGTTAAGGACTATTGGTTCTGAACTACTAGTCCTCAATGTCTTCAATTGTCACAGATGTATTCCATTTTTTCTTTTTTCCCCCATTTATGTATTTAGTAGAGGGTCTCACTATGCAGCTCCGGCTTGCAGTGATCCTCCTGTTTTTCAGCCTCCCCCGCACTGGGATTACAAGCACACACCACCACACCTGGTTTCGGTGGCCAGCTCAGTGTGCCTGGGGGGCACGGCCAGCACGGCAAGCAGGGCCAGATATCGAACCCTGGTGCCTGCACTTGCCAAAGCAGGTGCTTAGTCTGCTGAACTATCTTGTTGGCCTTCTTTTTCTTTATAAGTGAGTTTTATGCATTTTTTTTTACTTTTACTTTTTTTTTCTGACTTTTTGAGACATGGTCTCACTCTGCAGTTTAGGCTGGACTTGAGCTCTCTTTATAGCCTGGGCTGGTCTCAAATCCAAGGATACTCCTCCCTCAGCCTCCTCAGTGCTGGGGTTATAGGCATGTACCACCACATCTTCTTACTCTAGTCTATTTCGTGAAAGTCATCAAATTTATTGACATGAAGTTGTTTATAGTATTTTATTATTCTCATTAATACCTGGTGGTTTTGTTTATGTATTTGGTACAGGGTCTCACTACACAGCTGGGACATGCGTAGAGATCCTCCTATTTCAGCCTCCCCAGCGCTAAGATTATAGGCGTGCACTACCACTTCTGGTCTCAGTGGCTGGCTCAGCACACTGAGGGGCAGGGCCAGTGCAGCATGTGGTACCAGGGACCAAACTCCAGTCCCTGCACTTGCTTAAGCAGGTGCTTCGTCCCCTGTCCCCTGAGCTATCTCTCTGGCCCTCTTGTTGTTTTGTTTTGTCTGGTTTCTTTCCTTGGGATGGAACTGAGTCATGAAACCCTGAGTTTGACCCTTAGCACTGCAAAAAATTTGAAATTAAAAGGGAATGGGGGTGCTGGGGAGATAGCTCAGTGGTCTAAGTGCCTGCCTGGCAAGCGCAGGGACCCAGGTTCAATCCCCAGGACCACATGCCATGCTGGCCCCACCCCGGGCACATGGAGCTGGCCATGAAGACTAGGCATGGTGGTGCATGCCTATAATCCCAGCACTGCAGAGCTGCAAACAGGAGGATCACCAAGAATCCACGCTGCCTACTCAGACCTTGTACCAGATATATTAAAAGGGAGGGGGGGAACAGGAGCATAACCTCAGGGTATAGCTTAGCATCTGGAAGATGGAAGGTGTTTCCTGCCATCAGTCATCCAGTTCTGGTCATGAGGTTTCTGAGGGGACCAGCTTGTGACTAGTTGAAAAACCTTTCATGAGCATCACAGTTTAGGGGAAAGTTGGGAGCAGTGGACAACACAGCATGACAAAACTACCTACACGAGAACATAGAGCCATCATAGATGAAGGCTGTCCCCTTACTGCCTGATATAGTTGGAATATGTCCCCCAAAGATTTGTGTGCTGGAAACTTGATGTCCTTTGTGGGGTGTGAGATGTGGTAGAGTCTTTAAGAGTTGGGGCCTTGTGGAAAATGGTTATGTCTTCAGGGATGCTGCATTTGAAAAAGATAAATATAGTTCTCAGAAGACCCTGTCTAGTTCTCACAAGAGTGGATCATTACAAAGCAAGTCTCCAAGACTGTGGGATAAACAAACCTCTTTGCAAAATATCTGGCCTTAGGAATTTCATTACAGTAACAGAAAATAGACTAAGATCTCTCCAAAAAGACAAAAGAGGGCAAACTGCAGCAAAGTTCATGAAGGCGCTCTGGTTCAGTCAACATAACGGAAGTGGCCACTCCACCAGGGAAGGGTTCAGGTGGGAAGAAGAGAGGGAATTCCTGCAGCAGCAAGAGCCTGCAGTGGAGAACTCCAAAGACGCCCATGCTGCTGCATTTGCAAACTGCTATCTTGGTCCTGCGATACACATGGGTTTTCTTTCACTAGAGTACAATGTTTGCCTACAGAGTGTCTCCATTATTATTATTATTATTATTGGGCTGGGGAGATAGCTCAGTAGAATAAGTGCTTGCCTGGAAAGTTCAAGGTCATAAGTTCAATCCCCAGTACTGCCAAAAAAAAGATGATGATGATGATGATGATGATGATGATGATTATTATTATTATTATTACTGCATTTTTAGGTTCTCATGAAAAGCAGAAGTGAGCCAAGCAGGGGGTCCTGCATGAAGGCCTTATGTTTGTCCTTCCACTCACGCAGCCCCCACCATTCCCTATTAATACCACCGCCTGACATTCAATGCTACGCTGCACTGTGGGATTTTCCCTTTACACCCAGCCCACTTCACTTACATATATTACCACCTGCCTTCTTTGTGCAGGCACTTGAGTGGGTGACTTTTGCCACCTTCGGGGTTCTGAGTCTTCGTGTGATGTATAGCTATGCTCCCCTCCACCCTCCCTCTCTCCCTGCACCCCTGTCACTTTGAGATCCGCAGCACATGTGCACAGCTCAGGTCAGCAGAAGGCCGTCCGTCTGCACACAGCCCTGGTAACAGGCTCCCAGACCCCCAACAGAGGAGAAGGACAATGTCTGGGATTTGTGACAATTGCTAGTGAGGTTACATCGCCTCTCCAGGACAATGGTCTTTTTACTTTTTTAAAGGGAATTTACTCCTCATTGAAGGAACATTAGTATTTAGTTGACTCTTAGTTAGGAAAGCTCAAAGTCTTCTGTTACTTAATGAAGCCAGCAACATACAGAAAAACTACCTAGCTGGCTAGTGTGGAATAAAAGTAAGAATGTCTGGAGAATGACCTGGATCAAGTGAATGTTAGAAATTTCCTAGGAGCTCAAAGACCCCGTGATTCCTAGAATGCAGGAGAATAGTAGCAGCTAACAATTTGACACCTTCTAGGGGAAGTCTCTGTGCTAAGCACTTGAAATGTTTAATTGTATATAATCGCCTACTAACACTACAGGACAGATATTATAATTGCCCTCGTTTATAAAGATGAAGAAACTCAGGCTCAGAGAGCTTGGGTTCTTGTCCAAAACTACCTAGCTGGTGAGCAATGAAGTCAGAATTTAAACCTAACCAATCTACCTCCAGAGATGCCAGAAAGGTTATGGGGATAATGTCAGGGGTTTTCTTTGTTTCGTTTTTGTTTTTTATGTATTTAGTACACAGATCAGACTCATAGTGATCCTCCTGTGTTTAGCCTCCCAAGCGCTGGGATTACAGGCTCTTGCCACCACTCCCAGTCCCTTTCACTGTCTCAGCACGCCCTGGGGCAGCACTGGCACAGAATGTGGTCCCAGGAATCAAACCGCAGTCCCTGCACTTGCCTAAGCAGGTGCTTTAGTTCACTGAGCTGTCTGGCCTGCCCTAGTGTCAGGTTTTAAGAACTAACTTCTCAGAGAAACTTCCTTCCTCCACCCAGGAAATGTCGTTACTACATTTCTTGCCAAGCATACCGAGAACATACAACACAGAAGTCTAGCTTTTTTTATTCCTCAGGTTTATACATTTGTGAAAACTAAACTAAAAATAAAATTCTCCACGTTTCCTCATTCTTTAAAATACGAAGTAAGTTTAAAAGGACATTTCCTTGGAGCTAATGTTTTCTTTGCAGAGCCTGCTTCATACTGAGAATATGAAATAGAGTATAATATAGAAGGATGGTCTACATAATCCTACATCTGATCATTTATTTCAGGATTCTATATCCAAGCACTGCATTTGATATGTGGAGCTGAATTTACACTATGTTCAGTTAAGCAAGATTTGGCTGATGGAATAGTGGTTACAAGGATGCTTGAAGGGCCAGCTATGGTGACACACACCTGTAATCACAGCTATGTGGGAGGCTGAGGCAAAAGGATCACTGCAATTTTTTTTAATTATGTATTTGAGACAGGGTCTCATTACTCAGCTGGGACTTGTAGTGATCCTCCTATTTTCAGCCTCCCTAGTACTGGGATTATAGGCATGTAGCACCACGCCTGGACTTGGTCTCCAGCTCAGTATGCCAGAGGCAGGGCTGGTGCAGCATGCGCTGCCAGGGATCAAACCCTGGTCCCTGTGCTTGCCTAAGCAGGCGCTTAGTCTGCTGAGCTATCTCATTGGCCCTAAGCTATCTCACGGACCCTCACTGCAAATTCAAAGCCAGCCTGGACTACATAGTGAGACCTTGTCTCAAAAAAAAATTAAGTTTTAAAAAGGGCTAGGGATGAGCTCAATGCAAAGGCTCTGGGTTTAGTCACAAGTACCAGAAAACAAACAAGAATTCTGCCAGCTAGCTCAGTGAGTCTTTTTCAGCCTCTGAGATCATTTTAAGAGGTATATATGCAAAATTAAAAATTATTTTCAGCCCTATAATTTCCACTAATCACTATTTGTCTAACCCAATACTTACAGAAAAACGAGAACTTCTATTTGCAGATGACTTGTGGGTTTATGAACCTAATTCTCTTAAAACATATGTATTTGAAAATCATATGTCTAATATGAATTTCTAGGATTCATTATCAATAGAAAATATTACTTAAAGTAGATACATTTAGGGGCTAGGAAACAGCTCTGTGGCTTAAGCACCTGCCTGGCAAGCACAAGGTCCTGAGTTTTATCCATGGAACAAAAAGACACATTAGAAAATAGATGTTAGAAAACAGGGTACATTGCTAACTAGAAAGCCAAAAATATTAAAGCATTTTCAAAAAAGAAAACTGTACAGTCATATTCATATAAGTACTTTTTTCTTTAAAAAGAAATAAAATTAGAGCCAGCCAGATAGCTCAACAGACTAAAGTGCCTGCTTAGGCAGAGCACAGCAGCCGGGTTCAATCCCTGACATACTGTGCTGGCACCACAGGGCATGCTGAGACAGTGACTGACACTGGGCATAGTGGTGTGCACCTGTAATCCCAGCACTTGGGAGGCTGAAAACAAGAGGATTACTACAAGTCTGATCTATGTAGTGAGACCCTGTAGACCCTGTACTAAATACATTAAAAAAAAAAGAAGTAAAATTATCCAAGCACTGCATTTGATATGTGGAGTTGAATTTACACTATGTTCAGTTAAGCAAGATTTGGCTGATGGAATAGTGGTTACAAGGATGCTTGAAGGGCCAGCTGTGGTGACACACACATGTAATCACAGAAAAGAAAAAATGTCATGGAAGATACCTATCTTCAAATAATCTGAAATATAATACTTTATTAGTTCATGTAATAAACTCTTAGATTGAACATAAAGGATTTTGTTGGTAGAAAATCAATTACAAGGAGCTTCACTAAATAATGGGTTTTTCAAATCTTAAAATAAATCTACCCCTGGCGTGATTCCATCCTGCGTGTCTGTTCTGTGGAGCAGTAGTCATTCACTTCCGTCCGCGTTCTCTCCCACCTAAGTGCGCGCCACCACTCCATGGAAGATTCGATGGATATGGACATGAGCCCCCTGAGGCCCCAGAATTATCTCTTCGGTTGTGCACTAAAGGCCGACAAAGATTACCACTTTAAGGTGGATAACGATGAAAATGAGCATCAGTTGTCATTAAGAATGGTCAGTTTAGGGGCTGGTGCAAAGGATGAATTGCACATTGTTGAGGCAGAGGCTATGAATTATGAAGGCAGTCCAATTAAAGTAACACTGGCAACTTTGAAAATGTCTGTACAGCCGACGGTTTCCCTTGGGGGCTTTGAAATTACACCACCTGTTGTCTTAAGGTTGAAGTGTGGTTCAGGGCCTGTGCATATTAGTGGACAGCATTTAGTAGCTGTGGAAGAAGACGCAGAGTCGGAAGAGGAAGAGGAAGAAGATGTAAAACTCCTAAGTATATCTGGAAAGCGATCTGCCCCTGGAGGTGGCAGCAAGGTTCCACAGAAAAAAGTAAAACTCACTGCTGATGAAGACAACGAGGACGATGAGGACGAGGAGGAGGAGGAGGAGGAGGATGATGATGATTTTGATGATGAAGAAACTGAAGAGAAAGCTCCAGTGAAGAAATCAATATGAGATACTCCAGCCAAAAATGCACAAAAATCAAACCAGAATGGAAAAGACTCAAAACCATCAACGCCAAGATCAAAAGGGCAGGAATCCTTCAAGAAACAGGAAAAGAGTCCTAAAACACCAAAAGGACCTAGTTCTGTAGAAGACATTAAAGCAAAAATGCAAGCAAGTATAGAAAAAGGTGGTTCTCTTCCCAAAGTGGAAGCCAAATTCATCAATTATGTGAAGAATTGTTTCCGGATGACTGACCAGGAGGCTATTCAAGATCTCTGGCAGTGGAGGAAGTCTCTTTAAGAAAACAGTTTAAACAGTTTGTTAAAGTTTTCCGTTGTCTTTCATTTCTGTAACAGTTGCTATCTGGCTATCCTTTTTATAATGCAAAGTGAGAACTTTCCCTACCGTGTTTGATAAATGTTGTCCAGGTCCCATTGCCAAGAATGTGTTGTCTGAAATGCCTGTTTAATTTTTAAAGATGGAACTCCACCCTTTACTTGGTTTTAAGTATGTATGGAATGTTATGATAAGACATAGTAGTAGTGGTGGTGGTCAGACATGGAGATGGTAGGGAGACAAATATACATGTGAAATAAACTCAGTATTTTAATAAAGTAAAAAAAATAAATAAATAAATCTAATTTATTTAAGGGTATTGAATTCGTAACCCATCTATTTTAGATAAATTGGAAGCTGGGGATGTTGCCCCAGGACTCTTTCAAATTCTTAACAAAAGATGAAAACGCCAAGCACCCTGGAGGGCAGCAGCACCCGCAAAGGCCACAAGATGTCACTATCGGGCAACCTTGTCCTTACAGCTACTACCAAAGAATGACCATATGTCCGTATAATACACAGAAGGGCATCCATTCAGATATAAATTAACTGATGCATATTGATTAACAGGGATTCCCGTCTAATATCCCTAAGCCTAAAACATTAATCCTTCCTTCTCTTTTTCCCCGGGAGCAACCCTGAACATGCTGGTACCAGAATCGACATGGGATACCAAACCAAGTATTTCCCATCATCACCTTTCAGGCTTCACAGTCAGCAGAATGATCTCGGCTACATATTCTGACTCCTAGTTTACAGATGGAGAAGCCAAGCCCTGGGGAGGCTGGGAAAAGGAGGATCACCACAAGTCCGATCTGCATAATGAGACCCTGTACCAAATACACAAATGAAAAAATAAATAAATAAATAAATAATATTTCACTGGTTTTAATATTGGAAATCAAACACAGAAAATCCTGAGCTACATCCTCAGGCCTTTTCACTTTTTTTATTTTGAGGCATTCTCACTAAGTTGCCCAAGCTGAGCTCCAATTTGCAATCCACCTGCCTCAGTCTCCCAGAGATCTCAAATTATAGGACTGTTTAAAAATATTTTGTGGTTTATTATCTTAACCTAATATTTCCCCAGATTACTCAATACTGTTATGCAACAAGTATTTAATCCCTTACTTAACCAATTTCTGATTTTTGACATTTATGCTGACATACTGCTTCCAAATTTTCACGATAAATGTTGTAATGAATCTATTTGCAAGCATATTTTTTTCTTACAAAAAAAATATCTTACAGTGGAATTGCTAACCCCTAAAAATTCCTGGAGTTTTTAACCTCTATTAACAACTTACTCTGTATATTTCCTATATGAAATACTACTCTGCATGGCAAAGAAATGGCTGTTGCCCTACACTCGAAGGAGAAAAAGTTACTATCCAAAACCAAACAAAATTTGACCAATATAAGGGGTAAAAATTACCACTGAGGTTAAAAGGTGTTTTTTTTTGTTGTTTTTTTTTTTTTTTTTTTTTTTGCACATTTCTTGGCCATTTAACTCCAACCTGTTTTGAATAAAGTATTGACGTGTTCATGATTTCCATAGACAAAGACAGACAGACTTGGGGTTCAAACCCAGAGCCTCGCATACCCTAGGCAAGTTCTCTCCCACTGAGCTTCACCCCATTTTCAGCTTCTTTTCTCATCAACTTGTCTGTATGGCTTGTAAGTATTCACTGTGTCCCATCTGATGGCAATGTATTTTAATACTTTTCTCAGTTCACATTTGTCTTTTTGTGGTGTTTGCATTTCTTCCTGCTTACATGTTTAAAATGTTTAAGTGATCAGTCTATCAATCTGTAGTTTTCTCTTCAGTGCTTTGCTGTAGTGCTTATGAAGGATTTCCTTCCCTCTACATGAGATATACACATCTGCCTTTATTTTATTTGGGCCTTTTTATAGTTTCACTTTTAAAACATCTTTTTTATTGTGACAAGATATATATAACATGAAATTTACCATTAACCTTTTTTTAAACTTTAATTAGCACATGTCCGCAGTACATTCACTGTATGGGATTAGTACATGCTCATTAACACATTGCAATTCCCTTCCCCCAACTACCCTCCTTTTATTTTTCTAGCATTAGAGTCATTTATTTAACTCATAAGGCCTTATAAAGGTAATTATCATATATACAGATTGAAAACCAAACTAACAGGCCCAAGTAAGCCAGGCATGTTTTGCACATCTGTAACCCCAGCACTCAGGAGGCTGAGGCACGAGTATTCTCGCAAGTTACAGACCAGCTTGGGCAACAGAGTGAGCTCAAGGCCAGCCTGAATTTCATAGCGAGACTTTGTCTCAAAAAAAAAATTAAAAAAAAAAGAAAACACGTATAAAACATGTAAAACTACTATACTGAGTCAAGATAAACTTTTAGATACAATGTTTGCACTATTACAATACCTTTTTTCCGTTCTCTGTTTTCCTATTATCTATATATAATATATATTTGAGTTTTTCTTTTTTTTTTCTTTTTAAAAATTTTTTTTCGTTGTAATGAGAAAAAAATAGTAATGAAGCAGTTTCAAAACAGGTTAGTAGGACAGTTACAGTAATTAATACATTGCATATTGTCTTCATAGTAGATATTCAGAGGATAAGTTCCAGACATGATATCGTGTCTAAACAATATTAGTACAAACCTTTCTTCTCATTGAACTAAGAGACAGTAGCTGTATATCTATCCTAATAT
>NW_004524797.1:1115007-1119746 GCF_000260255.1 Octodon degus | reverse complement strand
CTGGGACTGGTTCCGCCGGCGCAGGGTAGCAGGAAGCTCTCCACACACTCACCGGACCTGGGCTAGTACTGGGTCTGAGGGTTCCCGGAAGTCGGCAGAAATTCCTACTCGGCAGGAGGGGTGGGGAGGTAAGGCGGAGTGGTGGGGGGCGACCCGAGGGGGTGCTATATTTGAGTTTTTCATATGAGAGTAACCATATAATATTTAAGCTTGCAGGTCTGAGTTACTTCACTTAACATTATGGTCCAAAAGAATTCTAGAAGAAATATCCAAATTGAGCAGTGCAGCAGGATAAAAAGTCAACACTCAAAAATTAATAGTGTTCCTGTACATCAAAAACAAACATACTAAGAAAGGAATTAGGAAAATACTACACTTAACAGTACCATCAAGAAAGATTAAATACTGGGCCAGGGAGCTAGCTCAGTAGAATAAGTGCTTGCCTGGCAAGTGCAAGGTCTTGAGTTTAATCCCTGGAACCAAAAAAAAAAAAAAAAAAAAAACATTAAATACTTAGGAATTAACCTAACAAAGGAAGTAAAAAACCCTTCAATGAAAATTATAGAGCTCTGGAAAAGACTAAAGTCACCTGAAAAATGTAAATTAAAGCAACACTTGAGACTTTTATCCCACTCCATAAAGAATGGCTGCTTATAAGAAATGCTGGTGAGGCTATAGGGGGAAAAGGATCCTTCTCCATTGCTGGTAGGACTGTACACTGGTGCAAACACTATGGAAATCAGTATGGAGATTCTTCAGAAAAACTATAAGTAGAAATTCCATTTGACCCAGCTATTCCCCTTTTAGGTATCTTCCCAAGAGTTAAAAACATCATACCATAGTGATGTATGCATACCCATGTTTATAGAAGCACAATTCATAATAGCTAAAACTTGGGAACACTATACCAACAGATAAATGGATAAAAAATGTACTTATGCACAATGGAGTACCACTAACATAAAGAAGAATAAATCTGAGTCACTTGTCACTGTAACCATTTTTAAGTGTGCAATTCTGTGGCAATAAGTATATTCAGAATGCTGTTCAACCATCACCACTATCCATTTCTAGAAGTTTTTCTTAATTCCAAACAGAAAGTGTATACCTTAGACTATATGGACAAAAAGACAGACAGACAGACAGACAGACAGACAGACAGACAGACAAAGACAGAGAGAGAATTATTCAACCTGCCTGTTTGCAACAACATGGCTGAACCTGGAGGACTTTATTGCAAGTGAAATAAGCCAGACACAGAAGGGCATACTATATGACAGCACTTATATGAAAAATTTTAAATAGTTCAACCCACGAAGTTGAGTACAGAAGGGTGGTTGCCAGGGGGTAGCAGCATGGTGTTGGTCAAAGGGTACAAAGTTTCAGTTATGAAGGATGAACAAGTACCAGAGACCTACTGGGTAGAAAATTGCCTGTAGTTAACAAACCATTGGATACTGACAATTTTGCTATCAGGGTAGATCTCACATTTATTGTTATCACAAATAAAAAGAGCAGCAGGAAACTTTTGGAAATTATGTCTATGTTTATGGCAGCAGTTGATGGTCTCACAGGTATACATTTATCTTCAAACTCATTAAAATGCATGCATTAATTTTATACGTCAATCATACCTGCATAAACTTTTTTAGCAAAAAGAAATTCATTAAAAAAATTCATTGAACAATAAATCCCATTCCTCCTGCCCTCCAGTTTCTGGTAAGCTCTATTATCCAGTCTTTCTCTATAAATTTACCAGTTCTGGATGCTTTAGACAAATGGAATCTTACAGTATTTGTCCTTTTGTCTGGCTTACTTCATTTGGCACAACGCCCTCAAGTTCATCCATTCCGTAGCATGTAGCAGAATTGCATTTCCTTTTAGGGCTCCATAAGGCTGCCATTGCATGATGTTTGGCTTCACTTTTTGTATGTCATTGTCTCAGCTACAGAAATTCTAGCTAGTATCTGAATGTTGGTATCCAAAACTCACATGTTGAAACCTAATACCCACCGTGATATTATGAAGTGGACCTTTAAGGAGTTGACTAGGCCACTAAGGAGG
This sequence comes from Octodon degus, assembly GCF_000260255.1. Lineage (NCBI taxonomy): Eukaryota > Metazoa > Chordata > Mammalia > Rodentia > Octodontidae > Octodon > Octodon degus. The sequence continues at coordinate 1,117,682 of NW_004524797.1, read as the reverse complement.
AACCCTTACGAATGATATTAGTGCCATTATAAAAGAAGCTTGAGGGAGGCAGTGCCCCTTCTTCCTGTGTCCTTATACCCCAAGAAGATGCCATCTTTGAAGTAGAGAATAAACTCTTACCAGACACCAAATCAGCTGGCACTTTCATCTTGCCAGCTTTCAGAAGTGTGAACATAAATTTTGGCTGTTTATAAATTACCCAACTTAAAGCCTGGGTTTGGTAGGGCACACCTGTAATCCCTGCACTCAGGGGGGCTAGGGAGGACTGTTGTGAGCTGGAGGTCATCTTAGGCTACAAAGTGTGTTCAGAATGAGCTTGAACTACATAGCTTGACCCTGTCTCATAAAGATAAAAAATAAGTAACCAAGTTTAAGGCATTTCATTAAAATAGTATGGATGGACTGAGAGATAATATGAGATAAATATGGAAAAAAAATAAGTTTTCACCAATTTGAAATTCTAATTTTTACCCTGTATCCCAATATCTAGCATTCTCTATGGGAGAAAATGCCCATAAGTGGGTAAAAAATTTTCTTGAGGTACAAGAAAATTTATATATAAAGCACAGCTACACCTAACAGATGTACTGTATGTATATGTCATCTACCCCTTTTTAAAACTGTTAAATTTATAAATTTATTTCTCTTTGCTTTCTTAGTTGGATATTTGGTTTTATATTTTTACTGAATAATACAAGCATTGGAAGATACTCAGTTTCCATCTGGCATGGTGGTGTACATCTATTATCCCAGCACTGAAGCAGGAATATCATTACAAGTTCAAAACCAGTCTGGGGTACATGGTGAGTTCAAGAGCAACCTGGAATACATAGGAAGACCCTGTTTCAAAAACAAAGTGAGAGGAAGGCTGACTGTGGATGTAGCTTGGGGAGAAGGCCTCTCCTGTACTGGGGGGAGGGGGCTGCATTTCCTATGAGAACATCAGCTACATCCCACAATAGCTTTTCAGAGTGACTGCTGGGTAGCAGGTACTAAGCTAAGTGCTTAATAAATCTTGTGTAATCTTCACTTCAAGCTTATAAGGTAGATATTGGTTTGCATTTGGGGAGTAAACCCTGTGCATAATACACAAGTGCTCTATCACAGTGCTACATCCTCTGCCTTTTTTTTTTTTTTTTTTTCCACAGGGTCTCATCTGGTAAATTATCCAGGGAACTGCAACTTTGGATTGTCTTCCCTCAGCCTCCCGAGTACCTGGGATTCCAGGCATTTATCCACAAGCCTAGCCCACAGCAGTTAATGTCATCATTACAATTTTACGTATGAGAAATCTGAAACCCAGAAAGTTAGAAAACTGACCCAACATCACAGTTAATAAAAATTATTATTATTGTACTAAATTATTATACATTGCACTAAAATTCTGATACTGGAATCAGTGTAACTCCAATGATAAAATAGGTGCTGATTTTTTATATAGTTTTAGTTGTCTCCCATGCTCCTCAAATAACTTATGATAGCTGCTACAGTTTTTGTTTTGTTTGTGGAACCAGGGATTGAACTAGCTGCTACAGTTATTAGTATTTTTAGTTTCAAGAGATTAGACTCTGTGATTAACTTTCTGATAATTTCAAACTTCATAGATTATAGCTAAGTACTTACAAATTTTACTTTCTGGAGACCAAAAATCTGACATGGAACACAGTGTAAAAGACTAGACAGCTTTTGCTTGAAGTCAACCTTGTCACATTCTCACTGGTCTTTTTACTTTTTGGCTGTTATCATGACTCTTCCATAGGCCAAAAGCAGTGTCAAAATCTTCCATCTCAATTTACAATGTTTTTTTGTTTTTTGCAGTACTGGGAATTGAACTCAGGACCCTGTACTTGCCAGGCAAGTGCTTATTCTACTGAGCTATCTCCCCTACCCTCACGTATGGCAGAGGTTATGCTCCAGACACCCCACCGTAAGTGAAAATCAGCGAAGTAGCAACATTTATTTTAGTATTTATATATGTCTTAAGGCTTTAAAAACCCTTCCCACACTCTTATAAACCTTTTCCTCTTTTAAAAACTGTGCACTGTTTTTTAAACTCGTAAACCTAATTTTAACAACATACGTATACTATACAGTACTGTAAAATCCTGCGGCATAGCAAAAAATCCGTGATAATTTAGATTAACTTTTTTTGAAATTCGAGAGAGTCCACAAAATAGTGAGGAATTACTGTATTTTAGTTCTGAGTGGTGTGAACTCTACTCTATAACCAATCGGTCTCTGTGGTTTCCTCTTTTTGCCTTGAGGGCCCTTTCATTGGCCTTAAATTACAGCTAAAATTTATTGAACATTTACTGGGTCCCCTCCTCTGTATTAACAATTTCCTTTGTATTATTTTATCTAATTATCAAAACAATTCCAGAGATATCCAGAGGAATTTTTTTTTCCAGTACCAGGGATCAAACTCAGGATCCTGTGCTTGCCAGGCAGGTGCTTAAGCCACTGAGCTATCTCCCTGGCCCTACAATTCCAGATATAGAAAGGTGTGGATCCAGATGTTCTAGGGATTGAAACTTTTACAGGGCCTTCTTAGAAAAACATATAATTATAAACACAAAATTAAGCACGATGATCAATGTTAATTGGGAAATGAGTGGAATAACTGCTTGCCTGGCAAGTGCGAGTTTGATCCCTGGAACCACCAAAAAAAAAGGAGA
>NW_004524797.1:1109451-1114872 GCF_000260255.1 Octodon degus | reverse complement strand
AGAGAGGGGAGAGAGGGGAGAGGAGAGAAAATAACAAATTTAAGAAATCTCTTCTAGCATGAGAAATTCTTCGTGGTTGCAACTCTCCACCTCATAGACTACAAATCTCAGAGTTCTGGGCAAGCTGAATTGCACGCTTATTTGCTTCAACATAAATCTGCCAGGCGGCATCAGGGTGAAAAGGTAGTTATTAACTTTTTATTGACAAAAAGGTAATGCTGAGTAGAGCTCAAGGGTGGCCGTTGGAATCTGAAAGTCGTGCTGAGCGATTCCAGCACCCTCGCCCCTTTACCCTACCCGCTTCTAATGGTCATTCCTGGCTGAGCACGAAGTTTGGCTAAGGACGGCAGAGGGGAGACGCTGGGAGTAAGCAGGAGCAGAACAAAGCGGAGGACCAAGAGAGATGAAGCCCCTTGGAAAACCATGAGAAAGGCGCCTCGGGTGCGAAGGCGGAACAGTATGGGAAAGCAAAAACCCGAGGCAAGAAGCCGAGGCACGCAGAGCCAGGGGCTTTAACTTCCGAAGCGCCCAGCGTCCAACCCTGCAGCGCGGGCGCGCCGGGACGCCCGGATGTTAGGCCAAGCGCCACGCCACGGAGCGGGCAGCGCGAGCCGCGAGGCTGCCGATAGCCTCTGAGGCGCTAAGGAAGCTTCCCCGAAGGGAAGGACCACCAGTCCTCAGGTCGCGCGCCAGAGCAGCGCCGGATGTAAGTCCCGGAAACCGGCGGCCCGCTCAGCCAATGGCCGCGTGATGCGCCGTCGGACGGTGGCCGGCACGGAACCAGGAAGGAGCACGCGCGCGCCTCCACAGACAGCAGACGGCGCCCTTCCCCTGCGTTACTGCGCGAGCTCCTGCTGCAGCGTGAGCAAGGGCAGGGGCCCTTCCTGCGTCTTTCCGTGGTTACCCTACATCAGAACCACTGCATCTTTTACCTGAGTCCCGTCTCACGGAACGCAAATGCCCTCAGAAAAGATGGCTGACCAGGATGAAGGAAAAGCCGGAAGTGTGCGGTCTGGGAGAGCCAGCGAGCGCCGGACGGCAGTGGAGGCGAGGCGGGGCGGGGCGGGGCCAGCCGCTCCCAACCGAGGTTTGACCCCTGCTTGCTTGCTTCCTTATTTATTTATTTATCTTCTATCTATTTATTTATGGCAGGATTTCGCTGAGTTCCTCAGCGGGACTCGAACTTGAGCCCTTCCTTGCCTCGGCCTCCTGAGGGAATGACTGTCTTTGATACACAAATGTTGCCGCCTAGGGCCGTCCCTCCGTCCTCCTCTGCGGGCGGGTCCACCGCTGGCACCGCCCCTGCCCAGGTGTCTAACTCGGGTAGGTGCCGAGGACTCTCAGGGATCTTGGCCCTGTCGTCTTGTGGGCCCTTTGTCCCTACCCGGTCACTGGGCTGCAGCAATGAAGGGCGCCCAGGAAGACGTCCTCCAGTCCAACTCGTGCGTTCCTGGGTCCGAAGAGTCTGCGGGTTTGGCCCGGGGCCCAGAGGTGGAGCTTCCAGAGGAGGTGGGGGACTGTGGTCCGTCCCCCGAGGTGGCTTCCAAGAAACTATGTGGATATTTACTTAAATTTGGCGGTAAAGGGCCCATACGGGGCTGGAAATCCCGCTGGTTCTTCTATGACGAGAGGAAATGCCACCTATATTATTCACGGACGGCGCAGGATGCTAATCCACTGGACAGTATTGACCTCTCGGGCGCGATCTTTGACTGCAAGGCGGACGCTGAGGTGGGGACTTTTGAAATCAAGACTCCCAGCCGGGTTATCATCCTGAAGGTAAATGGACCGCTTTGGTTTTCAGCTGAGATGCATGCCTAGTACCCAGGGCACAGGGGGGCGCAAGTGCGTGGTCACAGTAAATCACCAACTTGCACCTAGATCTGTGCTTTCCAAAGCCCATTCACACCCATTTACTCAGTGGGATTCTAGGGGCATTTACGAGGGACCCGTTTTATGGATCAAGAGACTCAGTCAGAGAGATGATGTGTTGCTGGAGGCAAGGCATTTAGAGTGGTGCAGTAAGCACTTGAATCTTGCAGTCTTTCTGCTTTCAGTGCTGTATCAAAACTTGGATTTTTGGGTATGCCTAACTCCATAGTTAACCTTAACTTTCCTTCTTGGACTGAAGTATAATCAAGATACTATCATTACAAACCTCAAGACCAGGATTCTGATTCACTTCTGATATTTTGGCCAAGGGAAATGAATGCTGACATTAGCAGGGACTGGGAAGCTTAACACATAGGTTTTGACTGGCCAGCCTAGATGGCTCATTTGGGCATGTCTTAACTAGTGAGCAGTTAGTGTTTGTCAAGTGAAAACACTTGTACATACATGGTTATGGAACCCAGATCACTTAATCGGAAAGATCTCTGGACTAGGAGTTCTATGGGCCTCAGAGAAGAATGCAAGGAAATAGCAGCGTTATTTCCCCATACTCATTTGCCTCTTCCTTATCCTGCAGCTAACTAGGCATCTGTGACCACTCACAGGTCAGAGGTCCTTGGTTAGTGAGTAGCCTGGGGGACTCACTAGATAAAATAATGAAGCCAAGAATTTGAGGCCAACAAAGGCATTTTGGAGAGCATGTGGTTCCCAGGTTCTGTTTTCTTCAACCGGTTTAAGGCTATGCACAGGGTTTCGAACATGTTGCTTTTACTAAGCCACTGATCCAGGCATACATCTGACTTTGTGCTAAGCTCTGGGTATGGAGCCAAGTTAGTCCTGTCCCCCTCCCGCCCCTGACTCCCAGATAGCTCAAGATGTGATAGGCAAAATTGATGGCAGAAATGGCAGTCACAGTAAAATGTCCTGTAGTGACACTGTAACAAGTCTTTTGATGGGAAGGGGGGATCGAACTCAGGACCTCTTGCTTGCCAGGCAGGTGCTGCTCTGCTGAGCTACATCCTTGGCCCTATGACAGGTCTTCATAAGAAGTGTGTGACTGGAGAGGAGGCTATCCAGAAAAGCATTGCCTGAGGCTTGAAGGAAAAAAAAACACGTTTTTGACCAGCAGGCAAAAGCAAAAAGGGTGCACCAGGCCAGGATATCCCTGTGAGTAAAGATTGGGCGTAAGTACCCAGGCAAGGAACATATAGGAATCTGGGATATATGTAGGGGTCCAAATGTTGGAGTGAGAACGGAAGTGGCAGGAGTGCATTCATGAGTTAGGCTAATGAGCTTGGACTTTGCCTAACAGACTAGGGAAATTGTCTTCCAACAAACAAAACAGTTACCTGATAAACATGGTCTTAAGCAAGGAAGCATAGTGTGATTAGGGGAAGGGGAGATTGGTCATCAGAGAACCCAAGGGGGTGATCTGGAGAAAGTAAATGGCTGAGCTTGAGCTGTTGCCTTGGGAAGGAAGGCAGATGGCAGTGGACAGGGATGTTAGCCAGTAGAATGTTGAAGAGCTATCAGGGATGTTACCTGGTTGGGTCATGGATAGCAGGGGAACACAGGATGAGAAGGCCCCCATAGGGCACAGTTCTCCTAGATAGATTTAAGTCCCAAGACTGTGTGTTGATTTGCCCTGGTATCTTCCAGTGCCCATCACAGTATCTGACTCATATAGTAGTCACTTAAAAATGAATTATATAATAAGAGAGTATTTGGGGTTTTCTGGAGCTCATCAGCTTTAAGGTTATGGTGAAGCCTTACGAGGCCCCTCAGGGAAAGTTTATGGAAAGAGAAGGCTGGTGGGCATCATTTTACTGATGCCTACACTGCAGCTAAAAGCCACTTTCATACCCCTGTGACCCTCTTGAGTGGGAGGGTGTGCCCTGGTTACCACATAGCCTTCTTTTCTCATGTGACCTTGATCATGGGCAGCTCTGAATACTCATCATCTGCTCCCAGTGAGTTGCCCATCTTCTCTGTTCACGTCAGCTAATTTCATGCCTTCCTTAATTAAGCCACAAATCTGGCCATAAATTATAGCAAAGCTCAGGTCTAGAAGTAGGAGACTAGAGATTTGGGACCAGTTCTGTGACCACAGTTCTGTTCATTCCTGCCTTGCCTCTTTCCTGGAGAATCTAGTGTGTTAATGAGCATGAGAGAGAGCATTTGGACCATCCAGTACTGGGAAACTAATGACTAGCCTCAGCCATTAACTTGTTTGCAGTGTTGGACCATGTGAATGGTGCTACAAGTTGTCATAATGTGCATGTGACTTTCCAGGCTCCTTTCATATCTGTGATTTCAGTGAATCTCTCCAGAAAGAGGGATACACCCATTCCACCAAAAGATAGCTAAGACTTGCAGGTGTCAGAGAGAGAGAGACAGACAGACAGACAGATAGATGGAAAATGAACAAGAACTTACACCAGGGTGCATCCAAAGTCAGAATTCCAAGGCTCCTTCCTTCTTATCCTACATCTATTCCACTGTCCAGTGAGCACAGATTATACTTGTCATGTGTCAAGTACAGTGCTGGGCACTTCAGTTTTCTTATCTCATTTTATCCTCATAAACATCCCATGAAGGGCTATTCTTATGACCATAGCACAGATGAAACAGAGACTCAGAAAAGTTGAGAAACCTCTGGGTGATTATTTTCTGCAGCCAGAACCATGTGGTAGTTCAGCACTGAGTGCCAGCTCACACCTTCCCCTCACCCTATACACAGTGCCACCCTGCAGGCTCAGGACCTTGCCAACTAATCTTTGTGCTTCTCAGGCCCCCACCAAGCAAGTGATGCTGTACTGGCTGCAGCAGCTGCAGATGAAGCGCTGGGAGTTCCACAGCAGCCTGCCTACTCCTCCCACTGCCCCTGACACCACCCCAGCCAGGAATGTGCCTGCCGTACACGTGGAGCAAGGTACCTACGGGCTGGCCTCCAGCTCACACCAGGCTGTGGTGGCCAGGTCTTCACCCTGCTATTGGGAGTGAGTGGGAAGCATCCTCTACAAAGGGAGCAGAGAGCAAGGATGTGGCTTAGTCTTAGGTAGGCCAGGGAAATACAAATCCTAATTGCATGTGATTTTAGATAGATTGTTTAACGTGCCTGAGCTTCCATTTCTTTCCCTATAAAATAAGTATAATAAATTATATCTATTTTGTAGAGCAATTATATGACATTTAAATAAATCCATATAGCTGAAATGGCTAGAACAATGCCTGCACATTGTCCGAAGCCAGTAGACATTAGCTACTGTGACGATGGCAGTCATGAGACAGTCCTGAGACATTAAACCTGCTGTGTTGTAGTGGCTTCCTCCACTAATGCTGTTGTGTTGGGAGTTGGGTGCATTCATGACTTTGTTCCTGTGGTTTCTATAAAACAGAATTCTTGGCATCACATGACCCAAAGTGGAGGTTTGTTTTGTTTTTTGCAGTACTAAGAATTTTTTTTTATTATTATTATTTTTATTTTTTTTCAAAGTTTTATTGATAAACAGATAGCAATGAGACAGTTTT
>NW_004524797.1:1103888-1109351 GCF_000260255.1 Octodon degus | reverse complement strand
TTTACAAACACCATTAGAACAAATCATTCTATTCATTAAGAGAATGCAACTATATATCTATCCTAACCACTTGGAATACACAGATACAAAATGGACATTCATCGGTATACCCCATTTGTTCTAAGTTCCGTTATTGAATATTATAGGTGTGTAAACTCAGCAAAAGTACTAAGAATTGAACCCAGGCCTTTCCCACACTGACCTACATCCATAGCCCTTATTATTTATTTTCATTTTCAGACAGGATGTTTTTTTTTCTTTTTACAGGCTGGCCTTGAAGTCACTATGTAGCCTAGGCTGGCTTCAAACTCTTGGCAGTCCTCCTGCCTTGGCTTCTAAAGTGTGCTGGCATGCACCACTACAACTGGTGGCTCCTGGATACCCAAAGTTGATCGCGTCATCCCTTGACTCTTTCCTTGCCCTGTTCCCTTCTCAGTGTAGGTGGCTGACCTGTGCCCGGCTGCTGCAGCAACTAGAAGTCTCCTGCCACCGTCCTTTAGTCTCAGCTGGCCAGGCCAGCCAGGCTTTGTGCTGGCTATTGTTGCCCTCTGACCCATGCAGCAGCCCCAGTCTCCTCCCTGCCATTGCTTGAGTCAGATCTCCTTTCCCCTGGGAAACCATAACAGCCTCTTCACCAGCATCCCCATGTCTGGGCCTCTGGCTGACCCACTCTTCTTACTGCAACCTCTGTGAGCTTTCTAGAATGAAACCTCCAGCTCACTACCCTCTCCCTGGCTATCCTTCACCCAGGCCAGTCGCAGCTCCATGCACAGTGCACAGGGTTTGTTCCTCCTGGGCACACTCCTGTTGTTCCCCTAGCCCCCACCCTGTGTCTGTGCTGCAGCAGCGCCAGATGAGGCTCTGCTCTCCTTCCTCCTTGCCCAGCAAATTCCTTCTGCTCCTTGAGGTGAAGCTCCACTGTCACCTCCTTATCTTCTCAGTTTCCTCTTAGTTACCTCTTGGGACTTTGTCAACTGGGTTCAAATGGGCTCTTCACACTTCAAACATTGCTAAGGAGGCTTGTTACATTCTGATTATGAATGTCCTTGTTAGTGTCTACCCACTAGCCCTTAAAGGTAGGGTTTACTTCTTTGTCCTCTGTGTCCTCAGTCCTAGAAAATTGGATATTTAGTTAGAGAATATGTAAGTAAATGTGTTGAACTTTGTGACTGAGGAAAGGAATGTAAAGTCCATAGCATAATGTCAGGAGCATAACACATGGGGGCTGTCCTAATAATGCGTACTTGCATACATGCGAGTATGTGTCATTCTCATGATGGTACACACATACATAGTTTTACTATTACTGTCATAATAGAGCATACAGGTATCTCATAATAGTGTATGTGTGCATGCTATTACTAGTACAGTAACTACTTCATTTGTTACAGGTAATTTCTTGGGGGAGCCTTCCTTTTCTCTCCCTCCCTTCTCTCCACTCTTTCTTCCTTTCCCCCCACCTCGCTCAGACTTGGTCCTTATATTGCTCACATTCACAATTCTCCTGCCTCAGTCACCTAAGTAACTGGAATTACAGGTAAATACCATAACAGCATCAACCCTTTTGAAGGGTTTCTTTGCACCCACATTTCTCCTACACCCCTCCTTATATCCCATCTACCTAGCATCAAGGCACCTCTGGCTGTGTAGAAAATTGTAGGCCCAGCTGATGAACTTGCCAAAGATGATCCTCAGACTAGAAGTAAGAAGCCATTTTTCCTCCGGTTTTCAGCCTCCCCAGTGCTGGGATTACAGATGTGTGCCACCATGCCTAGACTCTGTAGCCTGCTCAGTGCGCCCAGGGGTAGAGCCAACACTGCTTTCCTGTGTGTCTTAACGTATACTTTGAAGAAGTACATTGTCAGAAGCATGGCTCTAGGATTTCACAGGCCTCTTGTGCTATAGCAAACCTGGTGTGAGTTCTTTAATTTTGCTCATTTGCATCAGCACCGGTGGCCAGTCCTGTTCAGGGCAGCCTTGCTGTGGGCAAGGCGCAAGGACTGGTTGCCATGCAAAGCAGGGCACTGGTCTCCCAGAGGACACAGGCATGAGATGGGGGAAGCAGAAGTATGAACTTCCCCTCCTGAAGCCTTCCTTGCCCCACAGCAAACTTGCATTTTCCCAGAAACAGGACAGGGCCTGACCAGAAATTTTTTCCATGCCCTCCAGAAAGGCATTTCTGAAGTCTTTAGCAAGCTGGCAAGCCCTGGGTTAGCTGTCTGGAGCAGGCTGCCGCACCTCCCAGCCTCCACCCTTCCTGAGGAAGCTGAGCAGTGCAAACTGCCTGATCCCCTTCTGACTTTGAGTCAGAGACTGTGGCCTGTAAAAAGTGTTCTATCATTGCCCTTGAGCAATCTGCAAGGCATGTTTTCTCATCAGCCTTTTAGTATTTACAGAATTATTTTATATTTTACCTGAAGAATGGTTTCTACAAGAAAAATCTACCCAAAAACACATCAAAAGGGAATCAACAGATTTATGTCAATGATAACACATTGCTAGAGTAAGCTACAATGTACAGAGGGCTTTTATAAACTTCTGTCTTAAAAAATATGTATGCAATTCTTACTGCTGTTTCTCTAATAGCTGATATGAGCAGGGTGTAGTGGTGTATGACTGTAATACTCAGGAGGCTGAGGCAGAAGGATCATTGCAATTCAAGACCAGCCTGGGCTACAAAGTGAGCTCAAGGCCAGCCTGAGCTGAATAGCAAGACCCTGTCTCAAAAAAGACAAAAAAAAAAAAAAATTTTTTTTTAATAGTCGATATGTGTCATTGTATTTAATCCATATGACAGTTTTATGGATGTTATTCCCATTTTATGAAAGAACAAAGAAAGTCATGCTAAAAAGAAAGTGTCTGCACTGATGTGTAAGTCGGCAGACTCAGGCCCTTCTCCCAAAGCTGCGGAGGCAGCTGTCCAGTTACCTCTAGGGAAGCAGTGATCTTCTGGACAGGCCCTGTTTTGTCTAGACAGTGACTTCTCCCACTTATGGAGGAGCTGGTCTCAGGCTCAAGCAAAAGAAGAATACAAGTGAATGCTGCTGACTGTGTGTTGTATAGTCACCAGTGAGGACCTTTATCCAGGCTAGAAGGGGCCAGAGCCCTGTCGTGGATTCTGTGTCCTGGGGGAAGTGCTAACCTTAGCTGAGGCGTGGCCATCAGGCATAGCTAATCCCTTTGAGAACTCCTGCACTGGCTTGTGGCCTATGACTTCTTGGGCAGCCCCTCCCATCTTAGAAGCATCTGCTTGTTCAGAAGACTACCCTGATGAATCCTGTGGTTTAGTGGGAAAAAACAAAAAGGAGAAACTGCATTTGACTTCATAATTGTGTCACCTGCTACCTTCGACTGTGTTAAAACTCAATCCAAGCTACTCTTTTTCTCATTGGTATAACCAAGGAAAGATAACATTTAACCCCCAAGACAGTTCTGTGTGGCTTCAGAGTGGATCTCAGGCCACAGGTAGAGGTTATAGGAGAATAGACATTAGAAACTAGGGAAGTACTTACCAGTATACTAAAATCTTGAAAAGACTGATTTTTTTTTATTTATTTATGTGCTCTGAATAAGGGAGAAGAAAAATGGTTTACAGTAGTTGATAAGCAAGAAAATCTTAGCTAGGTACTGTGGCACATGCCTATAATCCCAATTACTAGGAAAGCTGAGGCAGAAGGCTTATAAATTCAAGGCCAGCCTGGGCACTGAGCAGGACGCTATCTGAAAATGAAATTTTAAAAAGGGGCAGAGGATTGGGGGATATATCTCAGCGGTGGAGAAAAGACTACTTTGAAAGATTCGGGTCCACATTTACGGGGCCTTATTCTTTTCTAGTCATTTCCATGCATTCTGAAGGAGACAGAGAGCATCCTTCCTGGTTGTTTTGTTTTGTTTTGGTTTTCAAAGTGTTTCCCAAATGGGTCACAGTGCCCTCCTCGTAGAGACAGGAGTTGGGCTCAGATCTTCCAGCCAAAGGCAGGTCGATACCTCAGGCTCCTACTCAGACCCAGGGGCTCCAGTCTTCTAGCCACATCCCCTCCTTTGTGACCTTCTCAGTCCTATTTCCTTGGGGTCCCTACCCAGTTGCTCAGCTCTGGCTCTTTGCTGCTGTCTATACCTATACTTTGCACAGAGAGGTCCTTCCTCACTCCTTCCACAGCTCCAGGTCCGCTCCAGTGCCCTTCTCCAGGAACTCCTCCCTGGCTTGGTTTGAAAAGCCTCTGTCTCTGCCTCCCAGAATGACCTCTACCCCACTTTCTGCCCACCTGTTTCCTGAGGTGTGAGCATCTTCCCTTTGCCTGTTTCTTAGGCTGTTAGCTTCCTGTAGTTTTGATTCATCCTGTTTTCTCCATCCTCACCTGCAGCCTCAGAGTAGATGCCTATTCTGTGCTTGGGGAGGGAGGGAGTTGAAGGGAGGACCTCAAAAGGGTAGCTTGATGTGGTAGTAATGGTTGGCCTGCACCATCTGGTAGAGGCTATTAAGAATTACCAAATAAGGGCCAGAGAGATAGCCCAGCAAACTAAGCTCCTGCTTAGGCAAGTGCAGGGCCTGTGATTCAGTCTCTGGTGCCACATGCTGTACCAGCCCTGCTCCTGGACACACTGAGCCGAGACCAAGTCCAGGTGTGGTGGTGCATGCCTGTAATCACAGCACTGGGGAGGCTGAAAACAGGAGGATGACTACAAGTCCAAGCTGCATAGTGAGACCCTGTACAACATAACATTTTTTAAAAAAAATTACCAAATGTATTGTTCACTGTTGTTTGAATGACTACAGTGTATTTTTTTGAGAAAGTCCAAGAACACCCTTGACCCAGACCAAACCATTGTATTTAATGTTTTTGCATCCGCAGCCCTCTTTGTGGACATAATGTAAAAGTAAATTCCCTCCACCTCTAAATTTTTTTACCCTCTCAATAAGAATATTCCAAATGCAAGGTATGTGCTAGCATGTAAATTTCTTGATTTGTCAAGAACATGCCATTCCTTTAAGTGATCCTGGTTCTTTTCCACTTTTTGTATCAGGTCAAAGTAATATCTCTCTCTTTCTCTCTCTCTCTCTCTCTCTCTCTCTCGCTCGCTCGCTCGCTCGCTCGCTCGCTCGTAAATACTAGTGATTAAACCAGGTCCGGTTGTGTTTACTTACTAAGCAATTGCTTAACCACTGAATTGCACCCCCAACCCTATTTATTTGTGCTTTTTTGAGAGAAGATCTCACTCTGGCCTGAAATTTGTGATCTACCTCAGCCTCCTGAGAGCTGGGATTATAGGTGTGCACCACCTGCACTCAGCCCTTATATTAAGCAGTCTTCACTAACATTATTTTACGTTGAGTAATATCCCACATATGAAGGCATCATGATTTACCTAACCTAGTCCTAGGTTTTTAGATGTTTATTTCCATTTTGAAGCTAAGTAAACAATGCTAGGATAGGGCCAGGGAGATGGCTCAGTGGAATAAGC
>NW_004524797.1:1086791-1103418 GCF_000260255.1 Octodon degus | reverse complement strand
TCCCTGCCATGCCTCTGAGCCTTCAGAACATCTCCCTCAAGCACTTGGGAACTGAAATCCAGTAAGTGCCATGACTTAAGGGGCTGGCTGAGCTCCCTGCTACGCATCTCTGCAGAGCTTCACCTCGTGCTCCTCTCCTGCAGGAGAGTAGTACTGGGAAGGAGTTATGGATTTATTTTTAATTAAACATGTTTCATGTTTAAAAGTCACACTGGTTATTCTGATCAGAAAAGTATTACATGTTCCTTGTAGGAAATTAAAAATCTCTAGAAAGAAATGAATTAAAACTTACCATAATCCAGACAAACTGTCTTAGAAATTGGTATAGCTCTTTCCTCTATATTTTCTTCATACAGCAAGCAGTACCTTGGTTCATGAACTTAATTTGTTCTACAATTTTGGGAAAGATTGTGTTTTTGTGTTTTTGTGGGGAAATAGGGCCACATTTGTGTTTTTGTGGGGAAATAGGGCTACAGTTGTGTTTGTCACCTAATACAGAGTTTACAAACCAAAAGAAAATTTTGCCAAGTGCTTATGTTTGCAAACCAAACTGTTTGCAAACAAAAGTGTTTGTGAACCAAGATACCATTGCACATGTATGCAAAACTGAGATCATACTGGATGGGATGGGATGGGATGGGATGGGATGGGATGGGATGGGATGGGATGGGATGGGATGGGATGGGATGGGATGCGATGGGATGCGATGGGATGCGATGGGATGCGATGGGATGCGATGGGATGCGATGGGATGCGATGAGATGCGATGGGATGGGATGGAATGCGATGGGATGGGATGGGATGCGATGGGATGCAATGGGATGCGATGGGATGTGATGGGATGGGATGGGATGATTTCACAAATGTCTACATACATCAAGCACATCAAATTATTCACTTTTCACTATGTGCAACTGACTGTATGTCAACTGCTATATATATATGTATGTAGTTTCCCATTGTCAGGGTTTGTCTTAGATAGTATATTGAAAAGAACCATATGGCCTTGCCCTTGAAGCCAAACTGCCTAAGCTTGGACACTGTCATAGTTAAGGGCTGTGGTACCCTTGACAAGTTGCTTGCTTCTCTGTGCTTTACTTACCTTGTTTGTGAATATAAGTACAGCTGTGCTTGCCTGATTAGGTTAGATAGGGGCTAACTGGGTGAATACTTTAGAACTATACTTGACAATCACAAATATGTAATAATACTGGCTGTGGATACCATTGTTGTTTTTTCCAGTTAAGAGAATGGAAATCTTTAGGAATTCAAGCTGTACCCAGTACTGATCCTGTTTGGGTGTTTATTTGCTATGTGGATTTTGGATGAACTGGGACCTCTTAGAAAGCAAAATAGATTGCTGACTAGACTACAGTTAGGAATCATTGGCTGTGGATGATTCAAGCACAGGATATCCCTCTACTGGCTTTGGTAATTTAGGTGACAAGGAAGGTGGTCATGGCTTTCCCAGAAAATAAGCAGGTTTTAGAGAGAAGGTGATAGTCCTTTGGGGCCTGCTACCCCACTGAGAGTTGGATGGAGAGGCGTAGAGCCCAGGAGAGAGAACTGAGCTGGAGGGTGAGTGTGGGCCATGGTTGAGTCCCCCAGAGGGGCAAGGAGGACCATGGCACCAAGGCGGAGCTCATGGGAACTGGGTACGTGGAGAAGGAGCTGGTGGGAAGAGGAGGCCGGGAGAAGCTCAGCCATCTGTCCAGCAAGTACACAGGGTGGACTCACCAGGAATAAGCTGGTTCATGCATGGCAGAGGCCACAGCCACAGAAGTGGAACAGAGAACATGCAGAGACCAAGAAAGGAAGGAAGTTTCAAAGCATCTCTGTATCACTTCCCTCCTGTCACTTGTGATAGCCAGAAGAAGTGAGGCAACATCATTAAGAAAGGTGACCTGAGCTGCTGCAAGCCCTAGAGAGCATGGGAGTCTACAGCTGCCCCTGTTCCCTGCACTCCTTCACCTCCCAGTCGTGGCACTTGCTGTTTTGCTACCCTGAGGACAGATCATCCTCAGGGAAGGCATAGGGAACCTCCTGAGCGCTGTGCTAGATGCTTCATGCCATCTTTGAGGTGTCAGAACACATCTGTGAAGGGCGGTTATCATGTGGTCAGGCTCTCAAGCCATAGGTAGGTACCTACTTCTAATGATTAGTCCTACTACTAGCAGTGCTATGGTTTGTTTACTTAGCTTCTCAGAATCTCAGTTCTGCTCTCTGGCATTTGGAGCTAACAAAAATACTTCACTGAGTAGTTGTGAAGATGAAATGAGTAGAGCGCATTATATTGTAGTGTGTAGCTTAGATGGTGGCCCAGGCAAAGGCCCTTCCAGCGTCTGTTGCAAATGAGGAAGCTGAGGCTGAGGGAACCACTGAGTTGCCAATGTTATCCCTTCCAAACATGTCTTTATGACAGTCACCTCTGTGCTGGCCAGGTCTTTTGGAATTAAGCTAACCCTGCTCAGAAAAATGGTCTCTGAAATTATCAAGTAAAGATGATGATAAATTTGTAACAGAGATGTCGCTTCCAAGCACAGCGAAGGTAATTTGGACTGTGTCACACCTCCATATCCCAGAGGACACAGCTGTGTGCCAGGGCTTACAAGGCATTTTGCTGCACTGAAGTTGGGGTTTCGAAGCCCTCCACCCTCCAGGGATGACTGGCCATGAGCCCAAGTACATATTGAGAAGCTACAGCTCCTGGGAAGGGAGAAGTGTGAGCAGCAGTGACAGCCACCCTGCCCAGCCAGTGCCTCTGGTATATGTATGGGTTCCTCTATAATGCAAGAAGCTGTGGTTTGTGAAATTGTGTAACAAGCTCAGCACAGGATTAGGACAAAATGATGCTCAGTAGCAGGATGTGGTGATCCATGCTTATAATAACAGCATTTCAGAAACTGCAGCTGGAGGATCATTGCGAGTTTGAGACCAGCTTGGGCTATATAGGGAGTTCACTGCTAACCTGGAATACACAGTGAGACCCCATCTCAAAAAAGAAAAGGTACTCAGTAAATAGTAAATACTAATGCCCATCATGCTCAGTGTCGTTTTTCCTAACACACCCACCATTCCTTTATTTTTAGACAGGAAAAGTAAGAACTAAGACAGGAAAGTGACTAGTCCAATGTTTCAGAAGTTTTTTATAATAGGACCATAGTAGTAACAAAACAAATTCCAAAGCTGGCACTAGGAGTACTGAATTTTTATTGTTTCTCTACTCTTAATTTAACTGATGAATTTTCCCTTCCATCAATCCATAAAAATATAATCTCATTCTTTTCTTGTTATATACTCAGCTTGACCAAAACACCTAGATTATTTAAAAACCAAGTTTCAGGTCAAATAGTTTTTCTTTGAAAAGACAGACAAAAATTGACTTATTTATTTAGAGAACTCTAGATGAGTTTTTTTTAAAAAAAGAAAAAAATGCAGATTACTAAAATCAAACAAAAGAAGAGGCATAGTGACCACCCTTACAGAAATAAAAAGGACTGCAAGGGACTGTTTTTAACAACTATGTAACAAAGAATTTGATAATTTACATGAAATGAACAAGTTCCTAGAAAGACACAAATTACTGGAACTGACTCAAAAAGAAAAAGGAAATCAGAATAAATCTAGTAAATAGTAAAGAAATTGAATTAACAATTAGAAACCTTAGGGCCATGGGTTTCACGGGTAAATTTTCCCAAAAGGAGAGGGGGAAGGGCTGTGCTCTCACAGAGGTGTAGGGAAGAAGCGAATATTCGCTGAACATCCATCTAACCTAAGCATTCGTCTTCACTTTTACTCTCACTTGAGTTTCATGTCCCTTTTTTATATTTAGTCCTTGGGGATGTCCCTTCTTTTGCTGAAACTTCAGCTAGGTGTCCTTAAACTATGCCTGTATTTATCCAGCATCTAAGAGTTTGTGGAATATTTGTCCATCCTATTGCTGCAGGTAGTATCATAAATAAAGATAATGTAACAAAGCTTGGGCTTCAACACAGGCCTTAAGACTTTCATATCCCCTCTTTGGATCATGCTACTGATGCCCTTAAGTAAGTGCCTTCCTAAGTGTAGTATGTTTCAAACTGTTGATCATGACTACAATACAAAATATGCTTTTTGTTACAGCTCAGTATACATATATCTAACTCAGAAAACATTCACCCTGGCTAGGTGAAATGCACACTGATACTTTCTGGGCTCTTTTTTTTTTGAGACAGGGTCTCACTGTGTAGTTCAGACTAGCCTTGAAATCACTCTGTAGCCTAAGTGACCTCAAACTCATGAAGATCCTTCTGCCTTGGGCTCCCCATTACTTGGAATGCAGGCATGTACCACCACACCCAGCTCTCTGCTTATCTTTCAAGTGTTGATAATGACACTGAACAAATTTTATGATCCTCCCTGTGGACTATAGTCTGCTGTCTGAAGCAACTGACCTAGTCAATTCCTTTGTTTTTCTCTCTCGTGCTATCTTTGCATAATACATGTGATTTTATATCTTTGCAAGGGAAAATAAACTCAGTTGAGCTGTCTTTCCATCTGGCCCACTCTGAGTTTTTCTGTAGTGTGTACTCTCAAGCCACCTCTGGTGCTACTTAGTTACTTGCTATATTGAGCCTGCTTTCTGGGCACACCTACTCCAGTGCTACTCAACGTAGTTCTTGAAATGATACCATGAGGCTTAGCCTATGTAAGTGGTTAAACAAGGAGTAGCATGAGGTACAGTAGGCTCCTTGGGAGCTGAGGCTGCAGAGGACCGAGTGGGGCAAGAGAGCAAAGGGAGGAAGATGCCACAAGATATTTGTAACATACCTCAGTGGAACTGAGAGCACTGATAGTTTTAGAGCCAGTAGTTACAAGGTCAGATGGAGGTTATAGGAGCTGCAGTTTACCTTGTCTATTCAATATTTGTTCAACATATGTGTGAAATATCCCTGCATCGGGCACTGTTCTAAGCATCTGCCAATGAATGGACTTTCAGCAGCAGGAGTGGGGGATGGATGAGTCAAGCTCAGGACAGCAACAGAGAGTGTGTGGAAAGGGCTAAGAGAGAAAGAAAAAGGCCTGGGGGCCCAGAGAAGCTTGTGTTTTCAGATGCATCGTGCTAATTCCTGGGGCATCCCACTGAAGTGAGCCCTGAGCTCCAGCAGGGAGAGCAGAGGGGCTGTCAGCTCACATGCCACACTTCTCCTTTCAGAAACACCATGCACACTATCCGTGGCAACAAGCACACCCCGGGAACCGGCCTTGGATATCTGGTGGAAGAGGCTACACAGAGTGGGGAGCAGACCCCAACACCTGACTCCAGCACCCCAGGTGAGCTTTTGATCAGGTCTGAGTGGCTGTCAGAGAGCAAGCCCCTGGACCAGAATGAGTGCCTTCTCTCTTCCCTACCAGCCAGTGTGTGTGTGTGTGTGTGTGTGTGTGTGTGTGTGTGTGTGGTGGGCTGTTAGTCTCCTGCTGCTGCTGCTGCTGCTGTAACAAAATTCTGTGGGTAGCTGTGTGCCTGAAATAGTAGACATTTATTTCTCACAGTCATATGAAGACAGAGCAGGCCAGGATTATGTGCTGGTTCCACGTCTGGTAGGGGCCCTCTTCCAGTCTCAGCTCACGTGGCTGAGAGAGCTCTGATCCCGTCCTCTTCTTCTGCTCCATCCCCTAAGCTCTCACCATCTAATACTGTCACACTTGGGGTTAGGACTTCAACACAGGAATGTTGTTGGGGTTCCCACAAACACTGAGTTCACAGTGGGTGTCAGAGGTGAAATACACTATGTGATTTCTGGGTTTCTAGAGGTTAAGGAGCAATTTTTTTTTAATTGTGACAAAATTTACAATTTTACCACTTTTAGGTATGTAGCGTGGTAGCATTAAGCTGTGCAGTGATCACCCCCATCAAGCTCCAGAACTGTTTCATCTCCCAAACTGAGCATCTTAGTAGTAGTTCTTGAAGTAATAAAGACAAAAATATTGTTCTCATCTCTTTCATTTCTCTTTATTTTTTAATTTACAAAGGAAAGGGTATAAAAATGCCTTCCAGAGGTAATTAGGTCAACAGAGCATTTTATTGTTTCTGTCTTAAAATGTTAACGACCCACACTATCAGAGTAGCTTCCTAAAGACTGGCATTACCCTTAGGACATATTTCACTTTAGAAGTATTAGGGGAAAACTGGCTAAGGCAGCACCTAGAGTCTCCTTATGACCACCTGAGTACCCCTCTGGAGAATCAGCCCCTCAGGAGGGCTCTGAGATCACAGTGGAATGTATCAAAATAATAATAATAATACCACTTTTATGGCAGTCACTTTGTGTGCCAACTACTTAAGCACTTTTTTTAGTAACAGTTTTATTAAAACATAAAAAGAAACTGTATAACTCACACATTTAAACTGTGCAATCTTACAGATTTCAGTATGCCACAGAGCTGTGTAGACATCACTAATCAACTGGGGCTGGGGAGATAGCTGAGCTGCATAAGCACCTGCCTGGCAAGTGCAAGGTCTTGAGTTCAATCCCTAGTGCTGGGAAAAAAAAAAAAGGATATTTGTATGGCTTCTGAAAGAAGCCTTATAGCTGATAGCCATCAGCCCCAGTCACCACCTCCCTACAGCTGATAGCAGCTGCTGATCTGCTGTCTTCCTGGATGTGCCTTCTGCAGTGTTTCCTGTGTGAGGACTCTGTGACATGTGCTCCTTTGTGACTGATGCCTTTCAATTAGCGGGATAGTTTCAGGTTCCATCCATGAATGTGCTAAGCACTTAACCCACAGTGACCTGCATAATGCTTACAGCAAATGGCACTGTAGACCCTGCTGTTTTCCATGGTTGATAAATGAGGAAACTAAGGCATGGAGAAGTGGATTGACTTGCTCATGGCCGCATTGTGAATGACAAACCAGACTTCAAGTGGAGCCTTCCGGCCCCTTCCCGCTCCCTGAAGTCAGTGATTTTTCAGACTACAGATGGTACTGACTCACAATGACTCAACCATTATAAAGTTTGTATCTTTGCAACAGTGCAAAAGCCATGTGAATTCAGTGGAAACTTGACCATGAATTTCAGGGTTTTTTTTCTGGTGCCAGAGGTCAAATCCAGGGCTTTCTGTATGCTACAGAAGTGCTCCACCGCTGAGCTGCATCTCCAGCCAATGAATTCTGAATCAGGATGGCTTCTCAGGCTTGCAAAGTTTACAGCACTCTCTCTGGATGTCAGGCAGTAGCAGCAAGCGCTAGCTCCCAGTCAGTCATAAGGTCATGAGGTAAACAATAGACCCTCTCCAGTGCACTGTGGGGCCAAGCTAGGACACTTGTTAGGTGAACTGAACTGCATGCTTTTTCCATTTATGCTATTTGCAACTTGAAATGAGTTTATCAGGAAATAATCCTGTCATAAGTTCGGGAGCATTTGTACATCTTTACTGCCATGACACCTGTGTTCTATTCCCAGCACACACTAAGTCTAATATACAAAGCAAGCAGAAGCAGAGTTGAATGGATATAGCAGTCTGGCCCTCTGTCCTCCTCTTGCCCCACTCCACCCTCTATCAGCTCTGAACCAGTCCCACCAAATCCTAATGCACTGGTTGAAAACCACTATCTCAGGCCTTGCTTTCCTCAGATATAAAATTAGCACGTGGCCCCTCCCCTGCCTGTCCTCAGGGTTGGTGGACAGGCCTCTGTTCTGAGCACCGCAGGGTTTCTCCCTTGGATCCTATAACAGTAAAAAGGACGAAGCACTGTATTTTTCTGAGTACAGCCCCCTTTGTACCTGGTGCGGCTGGATTTCTCACAGGCCTGGAACAAGGTTACTAAGACCAAGAGCGATGGGGTTCTGTTACCTACAGAAGTCATTCATTATCTGTTCCCCCAGCCTGGTCTCCAGAAGGAAGACATTTAAGTCATCCATCCCTTCTTTTAAGCCCTGCCTCTCCCCTGGCCTCGGATCCCCTCACATCTTTTTCTTGGTCACCTTTCATACCTAAGTACCAGAAGGATGGCAGGTAGGTTACTGAAGTACCTGTTGGGAAAAATAAATGAGTCATTTGGGCTAGGAAGTTTAGATAGAATCAAGATAAGATGCTAGAGAGTATCTGAAAGTGGGAAGCGAGTCAGGTGTGGTGACAGTGCAAGCCTGAATACCAGAATTCTGGAAGGCTGAAGCAAGAGGTGAGTTTGAGCCCATCCTAGGAAACTTAGTGATTTAGGGACATTCTATCTTAAAATAAGAAATTAGAAAAGGACTGGAAAATGATGTAACCCTATACAGAGGCCCTGGGTTCAATCCTAGTTGGGGGTGGGGGGACTGGGCAGCAAATTAGCTCGAAGTTTCTCAGCAGCCAAGGCAAAGAAGGGAAATGCAAGTGGCTAGATTATTTCCAATGTCCATAAGATTAATCACATATTTTCTTAGATAAAGCAATTTTTTTTCTGGCATGCAAGAGGACTGAGGGGCATTTCTCTGCTGGAGCTTTTTAATAGGTGTGATGTGTCATGTATGAGTGCATGTCTCCATGTCCCTTGACCAAACATGCAGGCCATGGAATGTCCTTGATGCAGCTTACTGGCAGAGTCCTAGAACATAGACCAGGAACAAGGGAGCACATGCTGGCCCAGGGGAGTGATTCTCTAACATTGAATTTAAGAATACAGTTTAGTAACTAGAAGACAGTGCTTGGCAAATGTTTTCTGTATAGAACCAGATGTGTTTCGTTGAGGCTTGTGACCATGGGCTGCAGGTATGCAGCTCTGTCTTTGTGAAGTGAAAGCAGCCAAGACCTTTGGTCACCATATGTGATCACATGGGTATGACTATGTTCCAGTAAAACTTTACTTACACAGAGCAGGCTATGGACTAGCTCTGCTGTGTCAACTATAGGCTGCCACTGCCTGCTCTGGAAGAAATAAAAGGATCATGAAGCTTCAAGGCAATCGACTGAAAGAAATACGGTTTCCTAAATTAGCTGGTAGTAAAAACCTAATGAAAACAGACATGGTGGCACATACCTGAAATCCCAGCACTCTGGGATGCTGAGGCAGGAGTCCAGCTAAAGCAGTTTAGCAAGACCTCATCTCAAAAAATAAAAAATGCAGGGAATGTAGCTCTGAGTGAAAGCTTTGGCTACCTACTTAATTAATTCAAATCAAGAGTTTGAGCTGTTGCCTGGGGCTAGAATGCAGAATACTGATAATGCAGTCTGTGCTCCCAGCAACAAACATATTTGCTTTGAAAAATCATTCATCAAATAGAAACAGGATCCTGCAGTGAAAAATAAAACACCTTTTCAGGGCTGGTGCAGGAAGAGCCAGCATCCATAAAACCCAGCAGGGTGGGAGGAGATATCCCTCCAGGTCAGGTGTTGACCTGTGGGTCAAGGCAGTTTAGGCCACTGGTTGAATGACTCAACCAGCATGGTGTGGATAGTCCAATGCACCTCAAGGTAGGTGTCAGTATCAGCTAGGAACTCTGTAGAAGTGCCAACTCCGAAACCACCCCAAGGAGTGGGGCCCAACCATCTGCATGTTAGGTCCCCCAGGTGCTTTGGAAACAGGCTTCTTTGAAAACCACTGCGTTGATTCTAAGCTCAATGTCTCTCCTCTTAAGCAGGGAAGGAACCAGCAGATTCTCCAAAGCCTGCACCCAAGTCCTCTCTGCCTGCCAGTCTCCCACAGAAGACCAAGTCTCAGAGCAATACCTTCCCATTCTTTTCTGAAGGGCTGGTGCGTAATAGGACAGCTCAAGAGAAGGTGGTAGCCTTGGAGCAGCAGGTGCTGGTGCTTACCAAAGAGTTGAAGTCTCAGAAGGTGAGCACTGGCCTCTCCCTCGGGTCTCTAGTTCCCAAGGTGCCCCAGAGGCATGGAGCCTTACACATAGCTCTGTGTGATATACCAGCCTAACTGACTCAGGCTGGTCTATAGTTGTTGAACAACCCATTGCAGGAGATTGGAAATGTGCTATTGATTGCTCAGGAACATGTTCAAACTATGTGACAAAAGGCTGTCAAGGGCAGGGGTCTCTGGAAAACTACTTTAATAACTGTCTCCTGAGTCCCTCCTGCAAAGAGGGTGGTCTAGACTACCACCAAAGAGGCAATATTTACAGGAGGGATCTAGATGCAGGGTCTTGGGAGCAGTCGCTGATGGAAGTGGGAGATCTTGAGCCTGGCCTGGCAGCTGATTACTTGGTGTAGATATCTAAAGGACTCACAGAAAGTTGGCAGGGTGTGGCCCCAGTATAGAACCAAAACAACAGTGGTGGATTGGGGGATTTAGATTTGATAGTGAGCTTATTTTAAAGTGAGTTTACTTATAAAGTGAGTTTACAAAAGTGCTGCATGGTCATTGTGGAAAACAGATCTCACACACCAAGAGATGTTAAAATTATTCAAAAATCCTATAACCCAGACAATAAAGTGTGCTTAAATCCAGAGATCATGTGGCAGAGATGCAGGAGGGTTGTAGTACTGAACAGAACCCTCTGCTGAGTACAGTAAGAATGACAAAGGTAGCACAGTTGTCACCATAAACCCTAAGTATAGGGCTGAGGGCAGGGGTCAGGGCAGGTTCCACTGAGGACCTGGGTCCTCTAAGAAGAAGGCTTCAGTTTTGGTTATACTGAGTCCTTTTCTGCTTCCTTCCCTAGCCTCAGAATCAGGGGACTCAGGGTGGGGAAGTGGGTAGGTGTGTGTTCTGTTTACTACTGAATCTTCTCCCCCCTTATATATTTTTCTCGTCCTTTCCCCTGTTTTTGGAGAAGGCAATCCAAGAAAATGTTCCCTCCAGCTACTTGGTTTTGGCCCTTCTCAGGTTTTCCTGCCACTGTGAGCTAATCTTAGGGGAAGCAACAGGCTTTATTCTTGTTAGGGCTGGGGTTATAGTTAATGGAGCAGCAAGTGATTAGAGGGGACTCTTTAGTGTTCACCAACTGTTCCCTAAGGGCCTGTTATGCACATACAGTATTGTAGGTGCCGGGACAAGACAGAGGGCCAAGTACACAGGCCAATGCTGTAGGACTCACATATCATAGCAGAGATAGGCACTGAGCAAAGCGAAACCTAAACATGTGGTTACAAATTGCAATGGCCATACTATAGATAGCTCCCATGCGTTCAGGGGAAAGATCAGGAAAAGTCGTTCCAGCCTTTAGAAATCTGGATTTAAAGAAAATAGGTAATTCCCAGTAAACCAAGACTGTGTCCTAGGGTAGAGGAGGGAAGAAAGAGCCCTGTGGTTTAACCTTTGATTTGGGGGCAAAGGAGGCTTGGGGACTCTCCCAGTCTCACATATACACTGCCATCTAGTGCACTATTCCAAGCACAGACTTCATGACAGATAGCACAGACCCAGATTCTGGTTGGTACAGGTCTCACACCCTCTCTAGCCTGTTTTCTCTTGTGTAAAGGGAGGTATAACCATGTTTTTGGGGGAGACCCATATCTAACACCCCTAGCTGCCCAGCACATTTGGGCTATTACCCTGACTTCATAGCCCTCAGTGCTAATTCTTTCCTACCTTTGGAGGGGCAACTTGTCCCCCTGAGTGGCTCTGAGAAACCGGTGAAGTATTGTAGGAAGCGTGCTCAGGAGGCCTTAGCAGTGAAACCGGAAGCCCAGGTCTTCATTCACTTTCCCACACCCCAGCTGTGAGGTTGCATCTGTATCCTCGATGCCAAACCCAGAGGGGAAGGATGGAGGAGACAGGCTCTTGGTCTTGAGGTGAGGCAGAAAAAGGCTGGGCAGAGGAGTCCACTCACCATCTGGCTGTCTGGTGGTGCTCCAGCACTAGATGGGCCAAGTGTGGAATGACTCATCTACAACTCTCAGAGACCAGTTCATTAGTGAGAAAACAGCCACTGTGCTTCCTTGGGCCACACCTGCAAGGTTCTTTCCTATATCTTTTTGCTATGTACCTCTCACTTCAGGAAGGAAATGCAACAGGAGTCTTGTCCTGGACTGGCCAGCCAGGTGATCATTGCCAGTGACTTTAGTGACTGTAAGAATTAGCATCTCAAACTCAGTTGCTCTCTGCTCTCAGGGACATCCCTATCCAGTGGGGAAGAGAAGATATAAATGCAGTAACTACACAGTGTTAGTGTTTTCTGTGTGTTTTCTCTAGTTCTTAGGACATAGTTATAGGAAGGGGACATCGAGGGTCTAAGAGCTTCTGTCAGGGCTCATGGAAGCTGAGCTAGGATTCAGACTCAAGAGTGTGTACCCCCAAAGCTTCTGACGTCTTACCATGCCACACAGAGGGGCTCAGAGAAGCTGGGTGATGCCTGATGTTATGCATCTGGGAAGAACCAGGGCTGGACATGGGTCTCCTTTTCCTTGTCCACCATTACCAGGGCACTCCTCACAGCCTGGCTGCCTCTGATCCATGGTCTGTGACGCAGTGTCAGACCTAAGCACCAAGACTGCTTTTTGAGAAACACGACTGAACTCCCTGTGCTCTCTGGTGTCCTGTTGAACCTCCATGGTAACTCTGATACCCATTAAGCCATTCTATCCCAGCACTGCAGCGTTGACCCCACAGGAGATTTGGACTCCAGGAGGTAGCACCAGATGGCTGGTTGGCCAGGTGACTTAGGCCTTCTAAGCTGACAGACTGCACCCAGCCTGAAGGCTGTCTGCTCTGGCAGATGGCAGGCTCCTGTCTGGTGGTGGTGGCCATCTGTTGGCTGCCAGGAAAGTTGAACCCTTGGGGATCCTGCCTGGGGCCCTCTGGAGCTGTCTTAACTCATTCAGGATTACTTGGTAAAGGCATATAATTTGTTAGAAATGTTACATGGACAATATGTGGCCCCTTCCTTGTATCTCCAACCAGAGACTTCAGAGTATACCTCCAAACACACACATGCAGTGTGGGCCCTGACACCACGGAGAAGGTATTGGAAGGTCCCTTGGCTGTCAAGCTTGGCAGGGGCACTCCTGGAACATTTTCTCTTTCACCTTGGAGGCGACTGTACAAGATTAGGGGTCTCTATTTCCATAATAATAATGAGAAAGCTGGGGGCTGGTGAGATGGCTCAGTGGTCTAAAGCACCTACTTAGAAGAAGCTAAGCTAAGCAAAGCATAGGGACCGTGGTTCAATCCCCCAGCACCACATGCCAGCCAGCCCCCGCCCCCTGGTGGGCTGAGCTGGTGACACACACACAAAATAAATAAATAAATAAATATTTTTTAAAATTTAAAAAAATAATAATAATAATGAGAAAGCTGAACTCACTGAAGTAACCAGTCTGAGGCCAGCTTTGTTAGGTTTACCTTCATGGATCTGGAATGGAGATTATGTTAGTCCATTTTTGTTGTTATGATGAAATATATGAGACAGGCTACCTATAAAGGAGAGCTCTATGTTGGCACACAGTTTTGGAAGGTTAAGGTGTCACAATTGGGGATGGCCTTCTTGCTGGCAGAGTAGTCAGAGCAGCCATATAGGGCATCACTCAGTGAGAGACAGGGAATATGTGAATATGCCTATGTGTCACATCTGTTCTCTCTCTCTCTCATTCATTCTCTCTCCTCTCTCTCTCTCTCTCTCTCTCTCTCTCTCTCTCTCTCTCTCTCTCTCTCTCTCTCTTTCTCTCTTCATCTCTCTGTTATAAAACCACCAGGATTCAATCACAGAATCTCTACCCTAATGACCTTACCTAATCTGAATCACCTCCAAAAGGCCATACAAAGTCAGGTTGAATTCTACCCTCTTAATACATCACAGTGAATATCAAATTTTAGTGCATAAGCCCCTGGGAGATACTTAAACTCTGACCAGATCCCAGCAGGTCTGAGGGCTGAGTAATTCTGAGGTCTGCATAGTTCCGTAGCCAGTAATCCTTTACCTGACCTCTTCTGAACCCACTTAGCTTAATTTTAGTGACATGAAACAGCAGTACTTTTTGCTGTACAACAAAGGATTGTTTTTTAAAAGATGACATTAGCTTTTAAATTATAAATAAAATGACAACTTATCACCTAAAATATGAGATGAACAAAATAATAATTATATTGAAAAGTATTAAGAGTATCACTTGATCAGCTTTTCTGATTTTTAGGATTAGTCCCAAGGCTTTAACTCCTTTTCCAACAATCTCTAACCTCCTGTCATGACATCAGCAAACATCCCTGAGTCCTAACAAAAATAGCTTCTTAATAGCTGATAGTTTTTTTGAGCCTTGGCTAATAAAAATAAGAGTATATCTTTTATATGTATTTTAAAGATCTCTAAGACTATCTAAGATTAATGTTTATTCTTTCTAAGAGGTAGTCGTATATTCATGTAGTCAAAAAAGTTGTACAAAAAACATGAATTTTTAGGGCAATAAAAAGTAATATAGTTACTGTCATTTTTTAAAAACATTTGTTCAGTATGGATTGTTGTACTGATTTTAATTTTTTGTTACATTACTACATAGTGAGACCCTGTCTCAAAACAATTTGTAATGCTCATCTGTTTACTACAGTTTTGGTAACAATCCCATTTTGTATTGTGATTTAAAAGTATATAACAGCAGCTAGGGAGGTAGGTTAAAGGTCTCAGCACCTACCTGGGTTCGATCCCTGGTACCACATGCTGTGCTGGCCCTGAAACCCCAGGACAACGTGCTGGCCCCTGGAACCAAGCACAGTGGTGCATGCCTGTAATCCTAGCATTGGGGAAACTGAGACAAAAGGATTAATCACTACGAGTCTGAGCTGTATACCAAATAAATAAATAAATAAACAAACAAATGATTTTTAAGATAAAACAAAATATAAAAACATAACAGGGCCAGGGATGTGGCTCAGTGGTAGCATTTGTCTAGCAGTACAAGGTCCTGGTTTCAATCTCTAGGGCCACTGAAATATACATATAATATATATATAATCATTTTACATCTATACAGTGATATTAAATATATTTACATTGTTACACAGTTGCTCTCCAGAACATTTTCATCTTGCAAGCTAAAACCCTGAATCCATTAATAATTTTCCACTTGGCACTCCCATTAACTCAACTGCCTGTAACCACCATTCTGTTCTATATCTCTGTACAATAGAAACTGGTTTCCTCAAACAATGGAAACTGAGTATCATTTTATAGGTGGATTATTTCATTTGGTATATATCACCCTCATCCATACTGTAGCAAATGTCAGAATTTCCTTCTTTTTAAGGTGAATAATATTTCCTGGTTTGCATACACCACATTTTATTTACTCATTGACCCACCAGTGCACACATGAGTTGTTCCTGTCTGTTGGGTGTCTTGCGCAATGCTGCTGTGTTCAAGGGTTATTCCTATTTTTGAAAGAAACATTTTACCCCACAACCTGTGAACCACACAACATGGAGAAGCAAGAGCCTCCTAGATCAGAGGGAGCCCTCTGTTGGAACGCACGGCGTCCTCCTTCCTGAGGCTTCCTTCTCCCCTGAGACAGCAAGATCTGTGGGTCAGAAGGTCCCTAGGACCTCATGGCCTCCAGGTTTCCTCCAGCCCTGACCCAGTTCCACTCCCCTCTTACAGGTCTGCCTGAGGTCCTTGCTTTCTCCCCTGGCTGTGCTTATTTGGTGCATGAATTCTGGTCTCAGATTTTGAGAGCCAGATTGAGGAAGGAGGAGACAGCAGATGGAATGAAATGAGCTTTTGATTCTAGCCTCCCAACTTTGGAGGAAATACTAGAGCAAGCCTGAACAGGGTGTGTGTGTATATCCTTTCACCAAGAAGTCACCCACTGTAATCTCCAAATCTCAGCTGAACAGGAAAATGGTCTAGCTGGCTGGTCATGGTGGAGCCACAGGAATGTTAATCTCTCTCCCCACAGAACCCTGGGAAACTGACTGCTTTCTGAACATTCCAGTCATTCTAGTTTGGTGTGTAGTCACTGTCCCCACCCCATTCTCTTGCCACACCCAAGGGCTCTTTTAGCTCTGACCTGACTCATTTCTCCAGATCTTTGTTCTACTGTCTTCAGCTTCCTTCAGGGGGAGCCAGACCAGCTTGGACTGTCCTCATACTTCACTGGTCTATTTAAACTGTTCTGCCATTTATAGGGGGCTCTGGTCTTCTGCCCACCTCTGTCCCAGGCAGAAGTTATTGCCCCTTTCCAGCTCTGTACCCCTGCTCTCCTGTCACCTCATAGGCTCTGAGGAGGTCCCCCAAAGAAGAGGTGGGTCTTCAACTCACTCTCCCCACCCCCACCCCCATCCCCACCCCACCCCCCCACCCCCATCGGGTAGATTTATCAGCATCTCATCCCCCAAAAAAAGAATTTCAGGACACATCAGTGGACATAATAGGCAGCTTCATTAGGCAGTTAAAGAAGTACACACTGAGCAGCTATTTTATGTTTGAGTGCTACCTATTTATTGAGCAGCTCTCTCTCATCTCTGTCTTCCCTCTTTTCTCCACCCTCAAATAAAGTGACTTCTCTTAGTTTATTTTTATTTATTTATTTATTTTGACATCAGTTATTTTTATTTTAAAGAAAAAAAAATAAAAACAATAGTACAAAATCTCAAAACAAGATTTTAGGAGAGTAACAATGGTTAGTACATTGTGTATTGTTACTGCCAAAGTAGTTTCTCATATTACAAGATATAGGCAAGAAATAATAAATAAACAACTTAAGTACAAACCTCTGTTGTTTTTTTA
>NW_004524797.1:1081575-1085156 GCF_000260255.1 Octodon degus | reverse complement strand
CCCTTTGTGTCACTCTGGCAAGATGTTCTGCTTCTGAATCAGCTGGGTGGGTCTTGCCTCTAGCCTCTTTGCAGGGAGTTCTGCTGAAGGGTTCCCTGCTGGGCCTGCAGCCTGGGTGGAATGAGGATCCCCGTCCCGGGTTGTCTCACTCACTGGCTGGGCCTGCGCTCTGGGTCTATTCAGGATCTCGCGGCCTGGGTCGTCTCACTCACTCGCCAGGCCTGCGCTCTGGGTCTGTTCAGGATCCCACAGCCTGGGTCGTATCACTCACTCGCTGGGCCTGCGCTCTGGGTCTGTTCAGGATCCATGGCCCAGGTCGTCTCCGACTTCTCTTAGTTTAAACTCTGCTTCTTGAATTCTTTACCAACACTGGGATTACAATCACTGGGAGCTGTGTTTTCCAACAGAGCAGCGGTTTACAGTATATGAATAAAGATGGGAATGAGAGAAAAGCAGGTGAATTTGAGGAAAACCCAGGCTTTGAAGCAATAAGAGAAGTCAACAGCAGAAAACAGCCACATTACAAGTACCAAGACTGTATGTCCCCAAGGGATGTCAGAGTAGGCTTCCAGAAGCTGATGGTGGATTCTTGTAAAAGAAAGATTGGCAAGCCAGGTGTGGTGGCGCATGCCTGTAATCCCTGCACTCGGGAGGCTGAAACGAGGATTACCGTGAGTTCATCGCCAGCCTGAGCTAAACACTGATTTCAAGGCCAGCCTAAGTTACATGACAAACAAGACCCTGTCTCAAACAAACAAGCAAAAAAAAAAGGAAAGATTGGCCACGTATAAGTGCATGTAAGTGCTCATCCATAGAGCAGACAAGCAGATTGGTTATTTGCTACAGGGAAATATGAAGGGGCTATTACTTGTCACAAAAAGGCTTCAGCCTATCTTTAAAGCTATGAAACTGATATACCTGACCAGGCTCCTTGTCCCTGGAACTGCAGAGGGACAACCACAGGAAACAGCTCTTCCTCTTCCAGGAGAGGTGATGGGGGTAAAGTGTGAGGAGCAGCTAAAAGCCCAGCAGAATACAGATAGGAACTCGGCTGTCCATCTCCAGGCATATCTCTAACCTGCAGAGGTCGGGGAGGGCCAGAACCTCCTTTCTTAGAAGCACAGCCATTCCACAGAGAAATGCCTCCCTGCAATTAAGGGGGGTTTTGACAGGGGTCCAGACATACTACCATATTTACTTCAGCAAAAGAGTGAGCGAACAGAGCCATGTATTGGAAGGAAAACCCCAAACAAGGGCAAAACAGTTACACAAGAGCAGGCAACCAAAATTTTAGATTTGAAGACATGTGGAATTCCTTGTGTCTTAGAGTAAAAGATTAAGGAAAGAAAATAAACAGCTAAGGGCAGAAGTGGCCAGACTTCTAAAAGGTTCAATAGGGCCAGCCAAATAGCTCATCAGATTAAAAAGCGCCTGCTTAAGCAGATGCAAGGCCTGGGAGTTGGATCCCAGGGCCTGCCATGCGGGCCCCACCCCTGGGGCAGGCTGAGAAGGCAGTTGAGCCTGGTGATAGGCGCCTGTAATCCCTGCACTTGGGAGGCTGTAAGCAGGAGCAGTGAGACCCTGTAGACCCTGTCCTAAAATACAAAAAAAAAAGAAAGAAAGAAAAAAAAAATTCAATAGAAAAGGAGCTGGATATGAACGCTGATTTTGTAGAAAAATCATAGTTGTGAGACTTGTCATCACATTCAGAAAATGCCAGAGCCTCTTCATCGTGACAGAAGTTTACAGCAAATACGGGGAAGGCCAAGGGCATTCCAAAACCCAAACTTCCTCCCTTGGGTTTTGTGTCTGCAGAACTTTTGCTTATGGAGTTCTCTGAAGACATTCTGACAGGCTCTTTGAGGAAGTAGAGAGGTCAGAAGAGGAAATTATTCAGTAACACAGTTAATCCAGAAAAGGAAAGAAAAAGGGATAACCACGCACAAGGGCAGTCCTGGAATTGTCACTGTCTAGCTTCTGAGGGAGAGAAGTATGGCTGGACATGAGCAGTCACTGAAGCGCACTGCAGATCTGATTTTCTAGCACGACTAGTAATTCCCATTTGGCAGACACCACTCAGAGCCTGGCTTTCTCCTGATACAAACCAAATGGCTACCTGGAATAATATTTTCAAGTAATAATTATTTTTTGTGTCTTCAGGACTTAAATGTACACAAATGATATAATTAATCTGCAATGCCATAAATGATAATGTCAAACCTAAATAATACAGTGGCCTGAGGGCCTGCCTTGGGGTTGTTTTGTTTTGTTTTGTTTTGTTTTGTGGTACCGGGGATTGAACTCAGAAACCTGTGCTTGCCAGATGCCCTGTGTTTGAAGTGTACTCTTTATCATACATTGACTGCATGCATTTGTTATGCACATTTGGTTAAAGAAGGTGTGCACCTTTCTAGATGAAACTATGTGTGCCACACTTGTGCTATGTATAATGTAATGATAAGCTCAAGACCATCAAGAGAGATATTTAAATTTTCATTTTATGAAGTAAGGAACCAAAGTAACCCTTCTAAAAAGTTTATCAGTGGAATAAGTGCTTCCCTGGGAAGCACAAGGGCCTGAGTTCAATCCCCAGTTCCACAAAAAAAAAAAAAAATTATCAGTTTACATAATTAATCAGGGTACATTTGAAATTGTTTGGTATATAATGCATCATTTGAAAATACTGAAAAGCAATCTTTGTTTTTAATGTCGTATGATTGGAAGTGATGCTAGCTGGCAGTGTTTTGTTGTAAGAAATCAATAAAGTGTGTTTACCAAAAAAAAGTACACAGAAAAGAGAAAGTGGGCACTCAAGAAAGAAGAGACTGTGGTCTGAGTTTGGAGAGACAGAGACCCTAACTTATGAATGAGTTCCATTCCAGGAGAACGATCAAAAGTCAGATGTGTTTGTAAGCCTGACAGTGAGCCTTATGCACCTCTGACACAGATGTGCCACGGCATTGCTTTGTGCTTCCTGGTGGTCCCCGATACCACCACTGCTTCTCCTTTTGCTTCTGGGCATTCTGCAGCTGACTGAGCACTGCTCAACTGCACACTGTCACACTGTACAGCAAGCACGCAGCACAACTGTGACAGTGTGTCCGACATGCAAGCTACTCCCACGATTTGTTCCCCTCTATAAATGTTCATATTATGAGGTCAGTTCATATCTATGAAAGCTGACTCTGGGGACTTACTGTGTCTGTATATAAGTGTTGTTAGATGTTTCCGTCTTTTTTGGCACCAGGATTGAACTCAGGACCTTGTGCTCACCCAGCAGGCACTTATGCTACTGAGCTATATCCTCATCCCCAGAAGTGTCCTATAAGATGGATTTTTATGTCAAACTCTTTGAATCTGTTTCTTCATTTTAAGGTCAGATTGGTGCCCTTTACCTTATCAACTAGGTTACTTTATAATTTCTAGGAAATTTTTTGTTTGATTGAACCCAGAGCCTTTATAACTGAACTACATTCTGAAACCACCTCCCACCCTTTTAAATTTTAAGGCAAGGTCTTCCTAAGTTTCCCAGGCTGGGATTGAACTTGAAAGCTTCATGTCTCAACAACCCAGAGTGCTGG
>NW_004524797.1:1080572-1081290 GCF_000260255.1 Octodon degus | reverse complement strand
TTGTCCACAAACACTACTAGTACAAATCTTTCTTCCCATTGAATTAAGAAAAAGTAGCTGTATATCTATCCTAACTATTTTGTATATACAGATACAAAATGGTCATTCATTTATATCCGCTTTTTTGTTTACAGCTATTCTTTCTGGAGTGAGATGGAATCTCTTGTTTTCGTTTGTATCTTTTGAATGACCATGATGAACATTTTTTGACGTGTTTATTTGACATTTGTATCTCTTCCTCTCAAAGTATGTGTTCTTAAATGCCCATTTTTGGATTGGGGCTTTGAATTTGGAGGAGGTCTGATTTGTTTTCTTTTCTTTTCTTTGTGTGTTCTAGTAGAACTCCTTTGTAGTAGAACTGAGGGACAGTCAGTTAAGATTTTTTGTTCCTAATCAGTGGCTTGTTTTTCACTCTACTGGTGATTTCTTTCCATGTGCAAAGCTTTTTAGTAAGATGAGATCCCAGTTGTTGATTTTTTGAAATATTTCCCATGCAGTTTGGTTTTGTTCATGAACTCTCTGCCTACCACCATGTCTTCCAGGGTACTAATGACTTTTTCCTCCTGTAGATCATTTGTGTTGTAATGTTTATATCATTGATCCATTTTGACTGTATTTTAGTGTCTGGTGATAGACATGCATCTAGTGTTAGCCTTCAGCATACAGAGAGCCAGTTTTCCAGCACCATTTGTTAAAGAGGCTATCTTTTTTTTTTCAG
>NW_004524797.1:1079237-1080355 GCF_000260255.1 Octodon degus | reverse complement strand
CTAAGTAGGTGCTTTAGACCACTGAGCCATCTCACCAGCCCAAAGAGGCTATCTTTTTTCCCAAGATAATTTTTGGCTCCTTTGTCAAAAGTAAGGTGCCTCAGTGTGTCTGAAGTTCTGCCCACATGCTCAAATCTGTTCCACTGCTTGTCAGGTCTGGTTTTTTCCAGCTCTATGCTGATTTTATCATTGAAGCTTTGAGGTATAATTTTACATCAGGGATTGTAATGCTTCCTGCCTTGCCCTTGTTGCTCAGAATTGCTTTTGCTAGTCTAGATCTTTCCTGGTTCCAAATGAACTTTAGGAATGCTTTCTCTGGGTCTGTGAGATATGCTAATGGTATTTTGATTGGGATTACATTATAGCAATTTTGGTTGTATGGCTGTTTTTTACTATGTTGGTTCCTCTGAGCCATGAGCAGGGGATGTTTCATTTTCTGACATCTTATTTTTTTTCTTCCCATATGAAGTTGCAGTTTTTAAAAGTACAAGTTTAAAATTATGATTTCCCTTTTTTCTCTTCAACCTCTCTTTGCTTCTTCTACTCTAGATCACCCTCTCTTGTACTACATTGTTCCTTTGTCATGGTTCATCTTTGCTCCCGCCACCCTCTGTGGTCCTGGAAATGAGAACCCAGTGATCCCTGTGTGGGCCCCAGCACCCAGCACAGGGCCTGGCACTGAGCAGGTGCTGGGTAGAGCTGGATGAATGCGTGGGTGGGCAGATAGGAAAGAGCAGCACAGGAGAAACAGTCACGAGTCCCGAGGGTTCGGAAGACTCGTCCCAACGTGATGCTGTTCACTTCTCAAAGAAAGCCATGACTTCTGACAGTTCTCATCCAAAACAGAATTCTTCTTAGCAAATATTACTGTCCAGCTGATACATTTATTTAAATACTTTGGCATGGGGACGTGCTTCCAGAGTGCTTTTCCAAATGAGGCTGTCAGAAGCTCTATCTTCCCTGTGGACCTGGCTGCTGAGCTGCCTCATTTCTAGCATTCTGATCCTGACACAGAGTGACTCACTTTCTAGCTTTAAGAAAGACAGTCTGATACGTTCTCTTAGTCCAATGAGAAGAAATATTTGTACTAATAGTGTTTAGATAAGATATCATGTCTG
>NW_004524797.1:1061878-1079049 GCF_000260255.1 Octodon degus | reverse complement strand
AGAAAGACAGCCTGAGACCTGGGGAGGTTAGAAGGTTAGGAAGAGTGAGCCAGCAGACCTGGGCTTTTTGTATGATCAGTTACCCTTACCCAGGAGTAAACTGAGGCATTTCCTTGCACCAGTCCCCCAGGCATTGTCTGGCAGACTGAGAGAGCTAGGCACAAAGATCAAATGAGGCTCTCTTTGTGGCCTTGTGCAGGCTTGCAAATGCATTTCCTCTCTAATAACCTCAGCCTGATTGGAAGTGACTGGATGCTATATTAAGCAGGATTTTGAGGCCTCAATTTGGCATTGCAGGAAATAATATCATGATTAATTAGTAATATTTGCCACAGAGAGAAAATGAGAAGGAATATCTATATGCTGCAGAGCTGCCACCCCAGGGCTTATAGCTGACTAAGCCCAGGCATTGGAGTCTGGGTAGCTTGGAACCAAATCTCACTCTGTTCTTCTGGGTACCAGTCTGTTTATCCCTGAAATGGATTTGTATAAGTCAGACTATGGCTTCAGTGCTGTAACAAAGATACCTCATACTACTTTGGCTTAATATAAGTTTGAAGTTTCTTTCTCTTGTGTTGAAGAAAAGAGAGGTAGATGAGCTATTCTGTGCTGACAGGTGGCAGGGAAACTATTCTGCCATCCTCATGTGTCACTCGTGGGTCTAAGAGGACTGCTGTCATTCTTGCCATTCCATTTGTGAGCCAGATGGAAAGGGAACTGGACTAGGGAAGCACATGTCCAGTGGTTTCAGAGGTAACCCACAAGCCGCCCATGTCACACTCATTTACTATTTAAGCAGAATAGTCGCTTGACTCCCCCTATGTGTGACTTG
The DNA here is from genome assembly GCF_000260255.1 of Octodon degus. Classification (NCBI taxonomy): domain Eukaryota; kingdom Metazoa; phylum Chordata; class Mammalia; order Rodentia; family Octodontidae; genus Octodon; species Octodon degus. The sequence goes on along the minus strand of NW_004524797.1, from coordinate 1,078,217 downwards.
CTGGGAAGTTGAGTTTTTAGTTGGGAAGTCCTGTGCCTACCTTGCACCCTGAGCAGCAGAGAAGGAGGAAGTAAGTATTGGGATGAGATGCTCAGGGCACTGCTGGGCATGTCTTGGGGTCAGTAGGCCTGGTGGCAGCATGTGGGCACCTCTGGTACATGACAGGCCTTTCCCAAGCTCACAGGTGGCTCCCTCTCCTTGCCCAGGAGCTGGTGCATATCCTACACAAGGCACTGGAGGCTGCCCAGCAGGAGAAGAGGGCTTCCAGCTCATTCCTGGCTGCAGCTGAGGACAAGGACCGGCTGGAGTTGGTACGGCACCAGGTGCGGCAGATCGCAGAGCTTGGCCGGAGAGTGGAGGCCCTGGAGCAGGAGCGAGATAGCTTAGCACACTCAGTCAGCCTGCGCGAGCGGGAGGTGCAAGAGCTTCAGGAGCACGTGCAGCTGCTCATGGACAAGAACCAGGCCAAGCAGCAGGTCATCTGCAAGCTGTCTGAGAAGGTCACCCAGGACTTCACGCAGCCCCCCGAGGAGCCCCGCTTGCCTCCCAACCCCACTGACAGGGACCTCCTAAGCCAGGAGGAGAGGATGGAGCATCTGAAGGTAAGGCCTCCCCATCCTCAGGATGCTGTCTCAATGCTAATGGTTTTCTAGATGGAGCAATAGTTTCCCTCCAGCTCAACAGTCATACTGGAAAGAGGTACATTTGGAAAAATTGCTTTTTGCTCCCTCACTGTCTTCATTTCATGACATCCTGGGTTGCTAAAAAGTACAAGTGTCTATAACTTATCAAATTCAAGATGAAAGATCCAGGATGTACAGTCTGGAGCCTGACCTAAGTAGCCTGCCTTAGTGCTGTTCCAACACCCCCAAATTTCTGAGGTGCCTGGGCTGCCCTTCCAGTAGTCCTACACATGATTCAGGTGACCTGTGCTAGCTGTGACTTGCTTGTAATGATGACAGTGATCTCTGTCCCATTTATGGAACTGGTCGGATGTTCACTGTGGGCCAACCATTTTGCATGCTTCTTTCTCCTCACATCAGCCCTTGGAGCAGTCCCTTGCAGAAAGTAATTTTGAGACTGAGCAAAGAAACTGATCTGGCCTCCTTGGAGGTAGGGGCACTAGGACTGGGCTAGAATTCATATCTGCTGATCTGTTCTGCTGCCTTTTGGCCACTCTGCCTCTTCTATGGTAGCTCTTGCCCTGTCATACCTCACCTTTCCTGCTCTGCCCATGTCTCTCCAGGCTGCTCCAGCCCTCAAGGACCCACTGACACACAGGCACCAGGAACTTTAGTTGAGGTGTAGTGCCTGCCATGGCCTGCAGCCTCCTCTCTAGAAGGCTGTCACAGGAACACCCAGCCATAGGGTGTTCATACTTCCCATTGTGCCTCAAGGCAGCCGTGTAGAGCCAGGGCCAGTGCTGCCCAAATGAAGGAGGCAGTGGGAATGCAGAACAGCAGCCAAGCCATTATGGGAGGCCTCCCACCGGAGTCCATGCTCTGCCTCCTGCTAGTCATGTGGCTGTGGGCAAGTTCTCTAACCTCTGTCAAGTAGCCTAACCAGAATAAAGGAAGAGAACCTGAAACCCAGCTTCTTTTTTTTCTTTGCAAAAGCTAAAAATAATATAAAAAACTAGTCCTAGAAGTGCTTATTAGTCTAAATCAGAGTCTTCTGGTTTAGAACAAAACCAAAGGTTTCACATGCAGATGCAGCTAGACAGCTAGGAATGTGTTCTAGTCAGTGGGGTACGTTCTTCTGCCCTGCCCCAGCCCCAGCCCCAGCCCCAGTCTTCAGCAGAGTGGCACAGAGGCCAGAAGGTAGATGAGGCTGCCTAAGAGCTGCTTGGCACCATGGACTTTACTAGGAGCCTGGGTATGCCCTGAATTTACATCTTTTGTTTTTATTTTAGTAGTGAGCCCAGATAGAAGGAGACTGCAGTGTGATTCACATCCATGTGGTTCTTATATTTTAGATCATCCTCCAGTGTCTTGTGCTTCATTGAGTTGCATGTAGCAGACATTTTTTAAAATTTAGCTTTTAGAAGATCCCTCAAATACCTATCGTCCTTAAATGTGGCCCTGGAGAGCTTGCATGTTTCTTGCTTGCCTTGTTTTGGAAACTCATTTTAGGCCATACCACCCAGACGAGGCTGGACCTGCAGGAACCACCTTGAATGTGCCTGGTCTTGTCCCCTTGTGGAAGCTAAGCAAGGCTGGGCCTGGTTAATATTTGAATGGGAGACTATCATTTTAAAAACAGAATCATTGATCTCTGGAGTACCAGGGCCAGAAAGACTCAGAAGCCTGGTATGCCCCTCCTTTTCTGGAATAAACCGATCCAGAGTCACACATGAAAGGAGCCAGCAGAAGCCCTAGGTCTCCTCACACAGCACCAGCCTTGCTATCCACAGAAAGCCCCCAGGCACTTTCAGAGGAAAGCTCCTGATCCAATAAAGGCCGCAGCTGCTGCTCTCTGCTTCCAGGCCCCCTTTCCACCTTTGTCTTCTGCTGTGCTAGTGACTGTCCTGTGGCTTTCTCTGCTCTGAGGTTTCTGTTTTTCCTCCCTACAGTTCTGAGCCAAGGAGAACACTCAAGGCAGGGCAACAAGCTGAATGGAAGGGTCACTGCCCTCTCTCTACTACTGCTGAATGGTTGCTGCTCTGTTGCTACCCTCTCTACTACTGCTCCAAGGGTGCTCACACCACCCCAGTCTGGGCACGTTGGTGCCTCTTCTAGAAGTGGAAGCAGGGCACTGCATGTGACAGAAGCCTTGGAAGTGCCTGTGAGTGATTTATAGGTCTGAATGCAGTGTTAACACTTCTCAGCTATGATGGGAAGGTAACAAAGAGGCGGCAGCCAGTATGTTGTGGAGCAGTCGGCAGTGTTTGCTGGTGCTCACTCTGAGCCAACCAACCTGGGCTTGGGTCCTGGCTCCCCAAGCCCTGCCCCACACCAGCTGCAGGACAGAGGACCATCCCTACTCAGTGCTTGTTTCCTCAGCTGTAAAGTAAGGATGTCATACAAGTAATGTGACCCCACCATCCCTGCCCCTAACCTGTACCAGCAGCAATGATGGCACTCAGCCAGTGTGCACATCTTTAAAGTCCTATTATACTGCCTGCAGGTCAGCCTACATGTATTAGCTGGAGACTGCAGAGGACCTCCTTGGGAGGTGGACACTAGAATATGGGCTTTCTGGTGGCCTCCAGGTAGGAGGGAGCTCAGCGAGTGACCAGGCAGGAATTGTAGTAGTCACTTATTGAACCCACAGACCTAGGCCTGGTCACTGACAAGTTCCTTTCCCTTTAGGGTCCCTGAGGCATCCTCTGTGTTTCCAGGGATGACAAACATTTTTTCTAGAGGTGCTGGGAGGCTGTTTTTCAGTGGGAAAGGGGGCCACATGGGGAGACATACTGAAAAGTCAGATTCATGTGGTTGGGGCATGATCCTGGGAAATCTGCCATTTCCAGGAGGTCAGTCCTTGTGCCACAGACAACAGGCTTCTCTGGCAGGACCTCACAGCTCTCTGCTACATAAGGATAAGGAAGTGGGAGTCAAAGTGGGAGCAGACAGCTTTGCCCAGAGGAACAGCTGCACTCACCAGCAACATTTCTGAGAGACACGGAGCCTGGATTCTCATCCAGCCTAGGAACATGGTTAGAGAGAAGGACAGGCCTGGGGAGGTGGGTGACAAGCTCCAGGCCAGGAGAGCAGAGAGTGAGCATAGCAGTGCACAGCCTTTTGGCCCAGGCACCAGGCTACTGAGAGCTGGCCATAGCCAAGTGGGAGACACCTTGGGGAGCCCATCAGAGGTATGAGTCCACCTGAGGGAGTCAGCCTAGAGCTTCATTTCCAGCTACGGGAGCCCAAAGACAGAGGCCTTCTCTGAGTGAGCCATTTGGGCAAAGGGCAGCAGCCTCAAGTAGGAAATGGATCTGCTGGGAGGGCCTTGAGGGTCGTGTTGGCCAGAATGCAGACCACCTAGCAAGGGCTAAGGCCATCTGGGGACTGGGCAAATGTGGCTTCTTCTGATGAAGTGTCACATGCTACAAGTGATTCTTTTCCTGTCTGGGCACATAGGGCCTATCTTAGCTTAGCACCCCCTACACCTCCCAAGCCCAGGGCATTTCCTGAGCAGGAAAAGAAGGGGTGGGTGGAAGGAGAACACACCCTGCATCCTTAGGCATGACTGTTTGAATAGCTTCTGGGATGTCCTTCCCAGAAGAATAAAGATGATGACCCGTGGCTGTAGCCCTGGTCCTTGTGTGACCCTTTCCAAGGTCTGTCAAGCCTTGTTTGTGCTCCAGCAGTGGGTTTGCCCTACCTCCATGGGCAGTGCACACGGAACGGGAGCTGTGGGCTCAGCCGTGTATCATAGCAGTATTCACAATCGAAGACCAGCTGGAAACATGGTGGCTCAAGGTCTAAAAGTAAGTTATAAATTCACCCAGTAGAAGAGTCATCAGTCACTAAAAATGATCACTGGCTCTGAGCACAGTGGCACACCCCTGCAACTCAACTACTTGAGAAGCCAATACAAGATTGCAAGTTCAAGGCCAGGCTGGGCAATTAGCAAGACTCTGTCTCTTATAAGAAATAAAGGTGGTGGTGGGGGAGTGAATAGGTAGTTCAGTAGCAATGCTTAGTGTGGTTGAGGCCCCGAGTTTAATCCCTAGCACCAGAATAAATGATCATTGGGAAACTTATTGAACAACATAAAGCAGTATTTGTAAAGTAACACCTTGCCAAAAATTTCTGCAGCATGATTTCAAGTATCTGATAAAATGTGTTGCTTTTAAAAAGACACTACTTGAGCACTTGTTGTGTTGGCATGTGTTAGAATATCCCTTACTGCCTAGTGGGGTAGCTGATATTGCCCCTTTTACAGACAAGGAGACAGAGTCAGAGTAGTTTTGGGATGCGTCTAAAGCCTCTGGCCCTGGATGTCAGAGCCAGGATCGGAAATGCAGGTCTAGCACTCTACCAAGTATGTTGGGAACAAGAATAGAGGAAGCTATGGGTGATCTTTTTCCTTTTGTTTATTTCTTTTTTTTTTCTTTCTGTTTTTTTTTTGTTTGTTTGTTTGTTTTGTTTTTTGACAAGGTCTCTCTATGTAGTCCACACTGTTTTTGAATGCACTATGTAGCCTAGACTGGCCTTGAACTCCTGCTTCAGCCTTCTCCAAGTGTTTGGTTTATAGATGTCGGTGTCTATACCCAGCTCTAGAATTCCCAATATGACTTATTGGGAGTTTCTCAGGAAAAGAAGCTTTGATAGCTCACTTAAGGGCATGTCCCTCAAGTCCAGGAAGATGTCTGTGGTACATCTCCTGACGTGTTTTGCTCTCTTCTTTAGGACGACATGGAAGCATACCAGACCCAGAACCGCTTCCTCAACTCTGAGATCCACCAGGTTACCAAGATCTGGAGGAAGGTGGCTGAGAAGGAGAAGGCCCTGCTGATGAAGGTGTGAGTGGGAGCTAGTGACATCTCCAGACCCACCCCTCACGGTTCCATGCCACCCACAGCCCACTTTCCTTACCCCTCAGGAGCAAGGTTGGGTCAGCTTCTCCAGGCCCCTGTGGAGATGGTCCCATCAAGACCAATGAGCTTGTTTGCTGTCCCCAAGTGCACAGCAGGCAGTCAGCCCAGGAGGAGGTGGAGCTGGAGTCAAGCTGTGACTATGCTGTGGGTTGACTTTCACTGTCCCCATCTCAAAAGACAGAAAGAAAGGTGCTGAGCAGTTACATAGCTTTCCAGGAGAGGATCCAAGGTGTTCTGGGCCAGGGGAGAAGATGCAAGAAAGCCAGAGGTGGAAGCACAGGGGTATGATGGAGAAACAAGAAGTACTGTGTCACTGATCATCCCCAGAGGCAGACTCTGTGTTACCCTCATTTTAGCAATGAAGAAGCTAAGGCACAGAGAGGTTAAGTAACTTGACATAGGCCACACAGCAAGGATGAACTAAGAGGGCACTATAGGCTGTGCAGAGCCTGGGCTCCCTTCTCTCCTCTCAGATCTCCTCTTGCCTACTTTGATTTAAGCCCCTGGTGCTGGGCCACTATCCTTTCCTCTGTGTACAGATTGAGGGAAGGGCAGAAGAGAGCTGCAAGGGCTTTGCTGCCGTCCAGGCCTCAGACCTTGGTGGCCTGACCAGCCACCCCCCACCCCCTGCCCCTCCCACAGTGCGCCTACCTCCAAGCCAGGAACTGCCAAGTGGAAAGCAAGTACCTGGCAGGGCTGCGGAGGCTGCAGGAGGCCAAGGCTGGGGAGTGCTCTGAGCTGCTGCGGCAGCTCATCCAAGAGGCGCTGCAGGGGGACACTGGTGTGGCCTCGGCAGACAGTGTGGAGCTGAGCCCTGTCAGGTGAGTAGTCCTGGCTACTTCATCCAGGACTCTGCTGCCCTTCCTGCTGTGTGTGGGGCTCCTGACAAATGAGTGTGGGGCCAGAGGTAGACAGCAGACTCAGGAAGCAGCACCCTGCCCAAGGCCACACAGTCCATTGTGCAGCTTGTGGGCTCCCTCCCAAGAGTTCTTGTCACAGACCAGAAGAGAGGAGACAAATCGCTCTCTCCTCCTTGAACCCTGCTCTTCACTGCACACAGTGATCCCAAGTACTTGTATATAATACAGCAGGAGAGGTCCCTGGAGGCTAGACAGCACACTGGCAGGAGCCGGGGTTTTGAGGCTAGGCGTGGCTCTCTTAATGACATAGGATAGGTCACTTTAGCTTTCTGAGCCTCCTGTTCAGCCTCTATAAGATGTAGGCCAAGACCCCTGCTTGGCAGGGTCATTGGAATTGGTGGGGATAGCTCAGACAGGCATGTGCAAGGGCAAATACATGCTGAGTATGTGAAAGTCCACTGTCGTGTGCCCCAGCTCTCCCACCTCTGCTTGTCACTGGCAGCCATCCTGGAGCCTGGCAGCTATGGGACATGGGGTAATGCAGCAACATGGCAGGTTCCCCAGCAGAAGGCTTCAGGGGTACTCAGAGAACCCTATGCTGCAAGGGATGAGTGAGCATCTCCTGGGTCTGTGCAGCAGGCACCTCCAGGCCTCCAGCAGTTATAGCAGAGGCTCTTACTGGGTCTTCAGAAAGCAAAATAGGGAGGCCGGGGAAATGGCTCAGTAGAATAAGTGCTTCCCTGGCAAGCGCAACGGCCTGAGTTCAATCCCCAGTTCCGCAAAAAAAAAAAAAAAAAGAAAGAAAGAAAAATAGGAGTTCTCCCACTATACACGTAAGTAAACTGAGGCTAGGAGAACCAACATTCTGCCCAGAGCTGCATGCCTTGCCAAGGCCAGTGAAGGCCAATGCCTGACCTAGTATTCCCCATCTACCCCTAAACTAGGAAAGGGCTCTTCCTACAGGGTGTGGCTAACATGGACTTTTGCTGACAGTGAGTATGACGAGTATGGCTTCCTGACAGTACCTGACTATGAGATGGAAGACCTAAAGCTGCTGGCCAAGATCCAAGCACTGGAGGTGCGCTCCCACCACCTGCTGGAGCTCGAGGCAGTGGAGCGGCCACTGCAGCAGCGCTGGGCTGCGCTGGGTGAGCTGGCACCCTCGGCTGAGCTGAAGCAGCTGCTGCGCGCGGGAGTGCCCCATGAGCACCGGCCACGCGTCTGGAAGTGGCTGGTCCACCGCCGTGTCCAGCACCTGCACACCCCAGGCTGCTACCAGGAGCTGCTGAGTCAGGGTCGGGCCTGTGAGCACCCTGCTGCCCGCCAGATCGAGCTGGACCTGAACCGGACTTTCCCTAACAACAAGCACTTCACATGTCCAACCTCCAGCTTCCCTGACAAGCTGCGTCGGGTACTACTGGCCTTCTCCTGGCAGAATCCCACCATCGGGTACTGCCAGGGCCTGAACAGGTGAGCCACTGTGGTCCCAAGGAGGACGAGGCCTTTGCCTACCAGAGCACTCACTGCCACAACTCTTGGGGATATCCTGAGACCCTAGAAGTGTGAGCCCAGGACACCAGGGCCAGAGCTCAAGCCCTTTGTCCACTTTAAGTTTGAAAGGTGCCAGTCGCCCAAAACCATAGGGTGGTTAGTGCAGCCCAGTTTATGTGCAGAACTGGCCCGATCAGGATCATCTGCACCAAGGGAGCCCAGAGCAGTGCAAGGAGAGAAGACATTGTACAGGGGCCTGAAGGAAGCCAGGAAAAGCAAGCAGGCAAAGGCTACTCGCCCAGCAGGGCCGCAGCTCAGCACAGCCCTGGGTCAGTCTCTGGATTCTCTCCAGTGAGCGCCACCCTGAGACGCATGGCTCGCAGCTGCACTCTGCAGTGGCCCCACTCTGGACTCCCTTGTTCTGCATGTTGATCTCTCCTCTTGGTGCACCAGCCTCTGCTCACTCACTCTTTGCACGCATGTGGTTGTTTGAGGCTGTCAGTGGACGTCTCAGCCCTGGAGTCACAGGTCTTTGGCTTGTTTTCCCATCCTGCCTCTCAAGTCTAGCCACTCTGTCCAGGTTGGAAAGTCCAAAGAAGGTATCCACATGGCCCCGTCTGGGTTACTTCCCATTTCTGGTCTGATCAGTAGGGGAGGAATAAAATGAGGTTGCATTTAGAGGGGCTTATAGGGCTGCCCCTTCTAAAACTGGGAGGATAGTCTCGTGGACACCCTAGGTGCTGCTGTAGAAATGCCATAGAGTATTTCCTTTCCTGAGCCCCCCAGTTAATCCATAGAAACAGCATAGTTTGAGTATTTCCCAAAGCAAGTTTTGATTCTGCTTAAAGACACATTACTTGAGCAAAATTTACATAAGCAGTTCCATTCCTTTTGCAGAATAGGTGGTGTGTGACATTTATTTAGTAGAGTCAACATTCAGTGTCCTTATGTAAATTTGAATGATTCCCAAGGGTAGATATTTTCATTATTCTCATTTCCAACCCAAATGTAGGTAAAATTGAACATGTATATGTAGCGTGAAACTCCAGCAATGATGCTTCTCAATCTAAACCCCTTGGAAAACCAAGACTTCATGCTGCTCTGAGTATTGGCTACAGGTAATGTCTGTAGACCATTCATTCATTCATTAAGAGCTGGGGCTGGCCAGATAGCTTAGCGGACTAAAGTGCCTGCTTAGGCAGACACAGCAGCTGGAGTGTGATTCCCCAGCATGCTGTGCCAGCCCCACCCCTGAGCCATGCTGAGACAGCAATTGAGACTGGGCGTGGGGGGCGTGCCTGTAATCCCAGCACTTGGAAGGCTGAAAACAGGAGAATCACTATGAGTCCAGTTCTATGTAGTGAGACCCTGTCATCTCTGTCCTAAATACATTTTTTTAAAAAAATTACATTCATTAATAGTTGAGCAAAAGTCTGGTTGTACCTCTGTCTGAATGTGTTAAAATACAGAAGGTACAAAAATTGCAAAGCCTTGTTAAGAAAGCTGTGAAAGGAGCTAGAAGCTGAAATTAGTATGAATAATTTTCACATTTTATGCAAAGGTCAGATAGGAGTAACACAACTCGAGAGTGCTTTATATAGCTGTTATCATTTGCTCTTCTTGTAAGACCCGTAAAGTGAGCCCTGGTGTCCCACTGAACAAGTGAGGCAAATTCTGAGAGCCTGAGGGACCCACCCCACACCCTGCCACACGTAGCAGCCAGGCCCCAGTCCTCTTGCTCCCCTTCCACCCGCCCTCACTCTAAACAGGCACTGTGGCTGAGGGGGCCCAAGAGTACCCCAAAACCCTTTCTCCTGATCCAGTGTGACCTCTCAGGGATAGAAGTAGCCATACATGGGCCATAGATCTTTGGAGAGCAATCCATGCTGAAGGGCAAGAGAAATCCTTGTAGCAGAGGGGCCTTGCGTTCAGCCTCACAGCAGGAGGGAAGGTCCCTGTGTGGAAGGAGGCAGGGGAGATAGCTCAGTAGAATAAGCATTTGCCTGGCAAGTGCAAGAGCCTGAGTTCAATCCCTGGTTCCGCAAAAAAAAAAAAAAAAAAAGGCAGCCTGACTCCAGAAAGCCCAGGAGCCACAAAGAAGGAGAGGTGGGAGACAACCAGAGAGCATTTTTACAATTTATTTATGTGTTTGGTACAGGTTTCGCTACATACCTTGGACTCATAGTGATCCTGCTGTCCTAGTCTCCCCAGCACTGGCATACACCACCACACCTGATCTTGGTGGCAGGCACTGTGCACCTGGGGTTCCAGGGCCAGCACAGTGTGCAGTAGCAGAGATTAAACCTGGGTCTGGCACTTAGACTGCTGAGCTATCTCCCAGGCCCCCAGAGAGCTTTTAATCTTCTCTCTGTGTGTCTCTCTCTGTCTCTGTCTCTCTGTCTGTCTCTGTCTGTCTCTTTCTCTTTCTCTGTGTGTGTGTATGTGTATGTGTGTGTGTGTGTGTGTGTGTGTGTGTGTGTGTACTATGCCATCACAGATACTTGGTATTCCTGCAAATATTGATAGCATAGCCTTAAATAGAAAGCTACACGTAGTAGAAAGCCTGTTGAAATGTAGAAATGTGGTATATTCTTTTAGAGGCCTTGAAGGCCAAGCTGCAGGCCCCTTATGCTTGTCTCAGTTGCCATCTAGTGATGGTCACTAGAACTGCATGTGTGTTCAAAGACAACCGAGCCTACTTCCAAGGCAACAAATCCAGACTGGTTACAGTGACAGATAACACAGCAGTGATCTAGTAGAGCAAACTTTTTAAAGCCATTTCCCAGAGAAGTACTTATTCCACCGAGCCATCTCCCCGGGCCTTAAAGCCATTTCCCTATGAAAATTAGTAGAACCTTTTAAAAATAGCCGTTTCTTTCCCCATGGATGCACCCCCCTCCTGTGCAGGCACCATGAATAGCTGGAGTCCAGCTGTAGCCTGGTGGGAGTGAGCCTGGGTAACTGACCTTCTAGTGTGTGCAGAAGGCTCAGCCAGGGCTGGCAGATAACTCCTAGATGCAAGCGGAGAGCACCAGGCTGGGCATCCTGGGTTTTGCTCCATCTGTGATGTTGAGCCAGTTACTCTGACCCTTTAGGGCTCAGTTTTCTAATGAGAAGTTTATCAAAGAAGACCAGTAGAAAGCAAGTATTTAAAGCCTGTCCTGAGGGAACTTTTGAGTTAGGCTTTGGACTTAGGGGAAAGAGTGATGATCAATTAGTTAGCTTTCCCCTGGGGCAGAAATAAAGGGAATGTGGCCACAATTCACCAGTTGTCTTTCCTAGGCATACACAAAGTGAGTGGTGGCCCGTGTACTACACATTGACTATCCTTCACCTCAGTAACCTCTAAAGGCTGCTTTTCCCAGCCTCCTTTTTCCCAGGACACTGTGACTATCTTCCTGCTCCTGCTCCTGCTCCTCCTCCTCCTCCTCCTCCTCCTCTCCCTCCAGCTCCTGCTCCTGCTCCTGCTCCTGCTCCTGCCCCCCCCCCCCAGCTCAGACTCAGGAAGGTTTGTACAAATATTTGAGCCAGAGTTGAAATGCCTTCCCAAACTACTGGGGAAGAAGGAAGGATTCAGTTTTGAGATTCAGTCTTGTTTTTAAATGCCATGAACCTCAGAAGAAACAGAGGTAATGAATCCACTCTAATGAGAAGGAAGAGAAACTACCATGGCAGTGAAGTGTCTCTTTAAATGCCTATGAGTCTGTAGAGCCCCCGTGTCTAGTGCTAAGGTGTTGTCCACTACAGGGGTGCTGAGGAGCACTGTTCTCCCCTGGCCCCTCGGGGGTACTGTGAGAGTGGCTCGAGACCTGCAGGACCGGACCGCCCCAAGTGGTTAGAGTGGCAGAGGCTCCCATGGCCGCAGGATTTCCTAAAGGTGTTCTAAGATAGTGTGTGTCTTTATGAGCCCCACAGTTCCAATCAGGAGCCAGGGGTCCAAGGAAGAGATTTTGGAAAATAAGTCCTTTGATTGGCCCCCGATGCACCCCTGAGGGAAAACAGGCAAAGTGGAGAAAATATTACTTCCTGGGAATTCTTCCCAACTGCCCTGAAAGTGCTATCTTTCTTACCCACAGTTTCACTTGAGCCTTATGATAACTTGCAGGGGAGGTCTGGGAGAGAAGAGCTGTGAGTCAGGCAGAAAGCAGGGAGCTAGAGGCATCTTCTCTGTCAGAAGGCCCAGAACCTGGGGAGGGGAGTATCACCACAGCCACTGCAGAGCCTGGAAGCAAGGCTCCAAGATGTCCCAGAGCACGCGAGTAGAGGTGAGAACACCTACATTTATAAACAGCCCAGCAAGACCACGCCCTGGGCTAAGCATCGAATGTGCAGCCTCAGCTCATCCTTACGCAGCCCTGTGGGATTCTGCGGCGGCCAGAACAGCAGGGCCAGGATTCACACACAGGCAGCTTGATCTCCATGGCTCTGAAGACCACCCTGGCCATCCTCTCCAGAAGAGTGTTGTCACACCACTGGTGCAGGGACACCAGCCTGGTTAGGGCATGAGCTTAGGCTGCTGCTAGTATGGATGGGCGCTAACACAGGACCAGTTGGATCACCCTGCCACTAGCTATCTGGCAGGGTTGCAGCTTCTATGTCACTTCAGGCCTCTTCCTCCTGTGCCAGGCTGGCGGCCATTGCCCTGCTCGTCCTGGAGGAGGAGGAGAGTGCCTTCTGGTGCCTGGTGGCCATCGTGGAGAGCATCATGCCAGCTGAGTACTACAGCAAGACTCTTATGGCATCCCAGGTAAGCTGGGCAGGGAGGGCACCTGTGGCCATGCAGGCCAGGATCCCTGAGTTGCTCCTCGAAGCCAGTCAATATCAGGACAGTAGGACTCTCTCAGATTTCACATTTCTCCTTCTATCAGATAGTCCCCCTTCTCTTGGGCTCGTGGGAGGGCCTGGCAAGCTGACACCTGTAGAGTTGCTAGGGCTCTGCCCACAGCAACAGTGATGTTAATGTGGTGGTAATCTCAGCTCCTTGGCTTCCTGGGGAGGGGAGGGGAAAATCTAGTCTCTTGCCATTTGTCAGTGAAGAATTTCAGGACATGGGTCAGCAGGATGGGAGGAGGGGAGCATGAGAGGCAAGATGATGTTTCCTGCACACAGCAGCATATCCACGGAGATGCGCTGCCTCTGGCATCTCCTGCTGCACCATTGGCCTCTGGGCGTGGAGTTAGGCAGAGCATGGGCCAGAGCCTGCCCTCCCCTGGCCCGCTGTGTGGCCTTGGCACTTGGTACCGTCTGAAACCCCAAGTCAGCCCACTTTAGAGTGGGCATAGGGTTGCTTCATGGGCTTACATAAATGCAAAGTAATTTCCTACTGCTCTCTGACTCCCAGTTTGACTTGCTCTGTCAGCCCTGCCTGCTTTACTGAGAGAGGCCACTTCCTCCCCTGTATCGCTGCCATGTGCCCGCCATCCTTTCCTCCTGGAATGCCCACCTCCAGAGGTCCTGGACTGTGGATGCTCAGGTGCACACTAAGGAGAGAGAGCAAGACTCAGGAGCTCTCAGAGAGTAGGTGGGAGCCACATACGGACTGCATCTGGCCACTTGGGAGGGAAGCCAGCCTAAGGGGGACTTTAGTAAAGGCACTGTTTTCTTTTGTTCTTGAGAAGCGGTCTCACTATAGAGTCCAGACTGACCTCAAATTCAGCATGATCCTCCAACCCCAGCCTCCTGCATGCTGGGTTACATGTGAATGCCACCTTACTTGGTGATGGGGCAATATTTTTCTCAGTGATGACAAGGTGATACCTGCTCCTTAATGGCATTGGGGATCGGCCTCCTTTCAGCTCCCTACTCTGTCGTCCCTGGCCTGGACTTTCAACCTCATGCTTATCACCTTGGCTCACAAGAGTACTACACCATCCTCTGCCCTGTGTTATGGCCTAGATGAAAAAAAGCAAAAAAGGGAGGAGCTACTTAGCTCTGCCTATGGTCAGAATTGCATCCCATGGCCATGCCCTGAAATCAGGAAAATTGCTGTATTTCTTCTTCATGTCTTAACATCTCTGAATTTTAGGTATGTTTTACTACCCATGTCCAAGCTGCATTTTTTTTTTAATTATAGGGAATTTCTCATATTTAGAAAAAATGGAGAAAATATTATAATGTACCTCCATGTGTCCATTGCCTAGTTTACTTATCAATCCAGGGAAGCCAGTCCATTGCCTAGTTTACTTATCAATCCAGGGAAGCCAGTGCTATCTCATTCTCCTCCACCTTCTCCTGCCTAATAGTCTTGATGAACATCTCAGACAACACCTCAATTCATCCATGAATCCTGCAAGAGGTTCAGTGGCATCTTAGTGTGGTGCCTGGGATTCTGAGCTGGAGGCCCTGTGGGCCTCCACTGCAGTCCCAGGGTTCTGGGTCAGGAAAGGAGGGAAGCCGCTGGGTGCTTGCTATGGTGGACACCACAACCTAGGACTTCGGTCAGAGAGAACTGAGCACCCACAGTCCAGAGGAAGAAACTAAAATAGGGCATCATAGAAGAGGGAAGCAAAATAAGCCAGGGAAGGAGCCTGTGCTAGATGGTCCTTACATTTTTTTGGCACCAAACACTTGTTTCATCAAAGACAAACATTGCCCCCAGGGATGGGGGTATGGTCTGGGGAAGACTCAAGTGCATTACATTGATTGTATACTCTGTTTCTACTATGATTACATTATAATACAAATGAAATAATTATAAAACCTGTGAGCTTGGTTCCCAGCATCTAATCTAGAAGTGTTGGGAGAGTAACACCTGAGATGCTGCTTATGTTGTGTCTACTCTGTAATCTTGTTTTAGTTTCTGTCACTGCAAAAAACCCTGCTTCACAAGGACAGGCTGTTGGAAGTAGAAGCAGGCCTTCCAGTGCTTTTGTGGCTAGATCTTCTAGCATGAAGTCAACTTAACCTGGCTCGTCACAAATGGATTGCAGATCCATTCCTCCCCATGGCAGGGTCTTTTGTGGTTGGGAGAACTGAGTTAAGGCAATATTTTAATGTGTTTTCTAACTTCAGTCACATCCTACAAAACATTGTTAAGTTCAGGTGACTTTTTCTGGCCTAGCCAGCACTTCTTATGGACTGCATAGTGCGTAGTTCAGAAACAACCTCTTTAACCTGAGTGGTAAAATCAGAAAGATGTCCAGTCCTGGCAGGCACTCCATCTGTGCATGCAGCAACACAAAATGAGCTATTTAGTTTTTCTGATGTGCAATCAATCATTCAAAGGCTTTAACAGTTGTACAGCTGTGGTGTTGGTTAGCAACAGAAGTGCACATGACATATCCTCATGCACATCCCCCTGAAAAATACATTGCACAAAAACAAGCATTGCCTTGCCTTCCTGTCCCATGGGTAGATTTGTCAACCTAAATTTCATTCCACTGTAATTAATTAGTCCTATTTAACAGTTGTGCCTCAAATTGGGCATGGTAGGGCACGCCTGTAATCCCAGCACTCAGGAAGCGAGCCAGGAAGATTGCCATGAGTTCGAGGCAAGCCTGGGCTATGTAGTGTGTTCATGGTGAAATTTGACTACATAGTGAGACCCTGTCTCAAATTTTTTTTTTAAAAGTTGTGCCTCAGTATCTTCAACTGTTTCATCAATTCATCTAATTATAATGCTAACCAAAAGAGGAAAATATGCCACTTTTTGAAATATAGCCTTTCTAAAAGCTCATTAGAAATGTCCTCAGTAGGAAACAGGATCATCTCTTCAGAAGAGATGGGCATCTCAGCTTCAGCAATGCAATTAGCACTAAGAATGATGCTCTCAGTACAGACACATGACATGGGGCCTTCAATAATTGCTTCACACATGACATGGGACCTTCAATAATCGCTTCTATTCCTTGTGTTTACATATTTGTTCTTTTTAAAAACTCCAAAGGCTGGTCTTTTAATGCAGGATGCTTGGTCTACATGTAGCAAAACAGGTTTAAAAGTTTCATGGCTTTGTTGAAAGCCCATTGCTATGTATTATATACAAAGGAGGTTTGGAGAATCATCATCCATTGCAATTGAACCTTTAATAGGACTCTTGGTATTTTCCTGTAAGAGCAGCTTGCTTGCTTGCTTGCTTGCTTGCTTGCTTGCTTGTTTGCTTGCTTTTTGACAGTCTCCTGCTGTCTCATTTTTGGGTCTTTCCCCCTTTTTTTTCTTTTTGAGACAGGGTCTCGCTATGCAGCTCAGGCTGTCCTTGAGCTCACTTTGTAGCCCAGGCTGGTCTCAAATGTGCAACAATCCTCCTTCCTCAGCCTCCTGCGTGCTGGGATTACAGGTGTGCACCACCATGACTGGCTCTTCTGCATATTTTCATCATACCCCCTCTCACTTTTTCAAGAATATTTTTACTTTGGTGGTCTTTTCTCTCAAACATAACCTCTTTCTGTCCATGGAATCATTCATGTGTGTTCTGCTATTTCACTTGAATTTTTTTTTTTTTTTT
>NW_004524797.1:1053941-1061778 GCF_000260255.1 Octodon degus | reverse complement strand
GCCACCACACCCAGTCTCATTCATTGGCTCAGTGTGCCCCAGGGGTGGGGCTGGCAGGGCCTGCCAGAAACTGAACCCTGGCTGCTGCACTTTCAAAAGAAATCTCCAGTGACTTTTTCTCATTGGGATCATCATCAGCTTGTAGGTTACCAAAACTGTGAATGAAGCAAATGTACACTGCAGAAAAGAGACGTAGACAAAAGGAGTAAATAAAATAATGGGCAGGCCACATGTAGACTAAGTATTGGATTCTGACACCACATGTGGCTGTACAACTGACATACACCACTCACTTGCCACTCTAACACCTACTACCAGAGGCAGCTTAATTTTTACTTGCTGGTCACTGATAAGAGTTGTCTTCTAAATCTGAAAATACGACTTCTTATGACTTGCATACAGTCAAATCTGTCTGCTATACTGCTCTGCATTTGCAGCTGCTCCTCAGTGCTGATATCACTGCCTCAGCTTCACCTCTTATAGTCAGGCATTAGATCCTCATGTGTGCATTACCTAGATCCCTCTCATATGCAGTTCACAGTAAGTTGTGTTCCTATGAGAGCCTAATGGCATTGCTGATGCGATGGGAGGTGGCACTCAGGTGGTAATGTGAGCTATGGGGAACGGCTATAAATACAAATGAAGTTTTACTCACACCCACCCCTTATCTCCTGCTATGTAGCCTGGATCCTAACAGCCTAGAGACTGGTATCAGTCCATGGCCCAGGGATTGGAGGCCCCTGATGAGCAGGTCCTGTCAAACAAAGATAGTAGCATGACAGTGGCCACCAGGAAGGTCACTAGCAAGCACTGGCCCACACCATCCTTTTTCAAAAAGATCCCTTAATGTCTAATGTGACAGAACACCTGTCCCAGAAGCTTCCCCAACCATCTGCCAAGCATCTCAGGCCTCAGGCCCAACATGAGTACCAACTGATAGAAACCTAGGGATGAAGCTCCTGTTCCTCCAGACTGCCAGGAAGAGTAGCTAGGTTTGAGGTTCAGGTGGGCAAAGGACCTAAGGACTTGCCCACCCACAGCAAATTCTACTGCAGAGCCAGGCTGTGTGACACCGGCCTGTGTCAGGGAGCAGGCAGTGTGCATCCTGGGCAAGGCAAGGCCCACACGGGAGCCAGGATGTACAGGGACTAACTGCACCTGAAAGGGCAAACAGGGAAGGAGGTACCATGACCCTGGGCTGCAGGTGATGGCCCTCTCGCTGCCTTCCAGGTAGACCAGAGAGTGCTCCAGGACCTCCTCTCGGAAAAGCTGCCCCGGTTGATGGCCCACCTTGGGCAGCACCATGTGAACCTGTCCCTGATCACCTTCAACTGGTTCCTCGTGGTCTTTGCAGACAGTCTCATCAGTGACATCCTCTTGCGGGTCTGGGATGCATTCCTATATGAGGGAACCAAGGTAGGGTGCTGCTGGGCCAGTCCTTTCACCACTCTAGATCCTGGTTGTGTCCTGAGGAAGCAGGAAGATAGTGCTTCCCTGGCAGGGACATTGGGCACATCTAACAGCATGTTCACATACAGTAAAATGGAAGAAGCTGTTTCTGTGCCACTGAAGATGGGCCCTAGGGCTGGGGGCCCTGAATGCTGCCTGCTGCCTTCATCACTCAGGCCCCTCTCTCCCCTCCTCTTTGGACTAAGCCCTGCACTGGAAAGCTAGAGCTTGGGGCTGGGCAGGTCCCATCACCAAAGCCTCATGGAACAACAAAGATTTAACCCACTGCGTCCTACAGGACCAACATCTTGCCTCGCCTCACCATGGGAAAAGTCCAGGGTAAAGCTTGGACTCGGTCCAAACCCCTTGATTTTAAGCTGTGGGGTCCTTGGCCTTCCTCATGCTAGTGCCTCAAGGCCTCACTGTCTGCAGCCTGTCCCCTCACCACGGCATCCTGCCAGAGCCCCCACCATGCCCATGCCCCCAGGTGGTGTTCCGCTATGCCTTGGCCATTTTCAAGTACAACGAGGAGGCAATCCTGCAACTTCAAGATGGCCTGGAGATCTATCAGTACCTGCGCTTCTTCACCAAGACCATCTGTGACAGCCGGTGAGCTCCCCCTGCCAATACCCCAGCTGTTGGGGATGGAAGAGACCCCAGTAGTAGAGACTGATCCTCTATCATAGTGTGGGAGCCGAGGAGGTCTGCTTCTCTGTGTGCCATCTACCCTCAGTGGAGCAGCTGATTTCTCCAGGCATTTCAGTTTTCTTCCACCTTCCCCTGCCCTGATATCCCTGGGCTGCAGACCTGGAAACAGGACTAAGTTCCTAGAACAAGCCTCTGCTGGGCTTTTGCTCACACAATGTCTTCTGCTTATGGTGCCTCCTTACCACCTCCTCCCACATCACCGTGTTTGCCTGATTGGCAGTAGTCCCTTCTGAAAACCCCATTCCCACATCACCTCCTCCAGGAAGCCTTCCCTGACGGCCCTAATCCTTCCAGGTTAGGTGCCTCTGTGAGCTTTCCCTTCCTTAGCACACGCTTTTCTGGGTGGACATGGACATAGTTGTTATTTCCTCCCTGAGCACAGGGCCCAGGGACAAAGCTCAGCCCAGCCCCTCAGGTGAACAGTTCTCTGGGAAGGCCAGGAAGCTCAGGCCTGGCAAACCTCATGTTCTGGCTGACTGTGCCCTCTTCCAGGAAGCTGATGCACATCGCCTTCAGTGACATGAATCCCTTCCCTATGAAACAGCTGCGGCAGCTGCGGGCGGCTCACCGGGAACAGCTGGATGCTGAGCTGCGCAAGCTGGAACTGCTCAAGGCCCAGTACCTGGAGAGGCAGGCGCCCAGGGATGACAAGAGGCCTGAGGGGGGCGCTAGTGAGGATGAAGGGGAGGGAGACGCCTGATCCAAAGCCGTGGAGCCTGGCATGGACCAGGGCTCCAGAGCCGTCTCCATCTGACCCTGGATAAGTCCCTTCTTTCCCTAGGCCTCGGTCTCTCCAGCAGGGTGTTACGGTGAAGCCGTTAATTGGGTTACCTCTCAAGGAGCACTGACTCGAGGATGCCACCCTGCCTGCACCCCACACGGAGGCCCTGAGCATTCTTAAGTTTTGTCTATAAAGCAGTGTCAGTATGAAAATTGCTCACTTAAATGGGTCTCAGTTATCAGTTGTTCCTGGATGGGGCCCAAATGCCAGGGTTTGCTACCACCAGGGCCTTCCTGTGCTGACCTCTGACTCATTTTGCCCATCTCCTGGCTCCTCTGCAGATAGGCCCCCAATTGTCATGGTCCCAGCTGTCCTCCAGGCTGCATCCAGACTGCCCCTGTGTACCAGAGCCTGTTTCCTGACCTTGGGCCACTATGCCCCTTTCTGCTCACAACCCATCTTGGGGAGTTAAACCACTGCCTACCAGCATGAATACTGTGGAGGCTAAGCAAGGAGCCCTGGGTCAGGCACCCTACTTCTGGCCTGGCACTGGCTGGAGCAAGCAGGCAGCTGCGGGGCAAGCTGCACCCCACCTCAGGGCTAAGCTCAGGGCTTTGTGACTGGCCAAGTGTCAGCTCTTCTGTGCCCTTCCAGGTCCTTGACAGAATGACAGAGGCTCCTCATCCCCACCTCAGGCAGAGCTCATGGCTGCACCTGTGGATTTGATGACTTATTTCTCAGCAAACATGGGTGAGCTAGGCTCTCTTGGGCAAGATGCATGGGGAAGGGTCTCCCATGGAGCCCTGCTCCCTGGAGGCTACCTCAGAGCCCATAACGCTGCCCTCCCTCCTCCCAGCCTTGATCTGGGACTCCTGGCAGAGGGTAGGGAAGTGCTCATCACCAGGGTCGGCATCCTTTCCTGCCACACGCAGGCATGAACTTGAAGGATGTTGCCTCCATCCTGCGTAGCTCTGGGAGGATGCTCGGAGCTCCACCTCCGTACCTGGACTGCCCTGGAACCCAGACTTCCCTGTGAAGGCCCTGTACCCACCTCCCTTGCCTTCATTTATGCTAAACGCAGGCTCTGTCACTTCCAGTTTCCACGAAATGTGGTGGTGGTAGGAGAGCAGCCTGCGGGTCCTGGCTGCACCCAACAGGTGAGGCAGTAGCCTGGGCCTCAGCATCCTTGTGGGGCACACAGGTGGGTGGAAGATGATGCTGGCCCAGCACAGGGAGACAAGCATCCAACAGTAGCTTCCTCCTAGGAAGGCCCAGTAGTCCCTCTGACTCTAGCCCAAAATCCACATCCTTCTAGCAAAAGCAAAACCCTGATGAGCCAGATGTGGTACACGCCTGTAATCCTGGCTACTTGACTGCTAAGGCAGGAAGGGCTGAGTTCAAGGCCAACCTGGGCAGCGCGGAGACTGCCTCTCAAAAACAAAACAGCAGCCAGGGAGATGGCTCAGTGGAATAAGCGCTTCCCTGGCAAGCGCAAGGGCCTGAGTTCAATCCCCCTTTTCAGGGGAAAAAAAAAAAAAAAAACAGCAGAGTAGGCACAGTACCTGCCAGATGAAGGGCAGCCTCCTCTTCCCTCCTCAGCATCCTCCTTGCCCCTCATACCTCTTTCCCTCCCTCCTGCCTTGCCTCCACCCCTCTTTCCTCTTTTCCCATTGTCCCTTCTCTTTCCTTTCTCCCCCTTTCTCTTCTCCACTCTGACTCCTCCCTGGCTGTACCTTAGGACCAAGTGGTTCTGGTGCAGTGTTGGTGCTGGACCTGTGCTAGAGGCATTCTGATACACTGGCAGGACCTTAAAGACTGACTGCTTCCTCCATCCCTGAGGGGAGAAGCTGGCACTGAGGAGGGCCCATCCTGCAGTACCCTCCTCCTGTTCACCAGCTCACGCAGAGGGGGCTGACAGGAGCCAACACAGAGAGGTTAACCTTTGGAGAGTCACACAGCCAAGATGTGGAGCCAAGCTTGTGAGCTGAGGCCCAGCGTTCCTGTACCTTCTCTGGAACCTACACACCTCCCAGGGGAGAGGGCTGCCCTGCTGCGGTCTTTTGTGGACTAGGTCTAGCAAAGGAAAGTGGGGGACAGAAGAACTTCCAATTTGTTGCCTCAGGCTGGAATTGGAGCACCTCTCCCTTTATAGAGATGAACAGGAGTGGGAGACCATATTTCAGCAAGGATGTTGCCCTACCCCAGCTGCTGCCACTCCCAGGGAGCCTGCCCACCCTCTGCTGTTCTTCCTGGAGAGTGTCTGGGGCCCACCACGGTGTCAAGTTGCTGCCCCACACCACAGCTGTCTCCCCTTCCCTAGAGGCTGCTGCCTTCCAGTCTGGAGGATCTGATCCCCTGCACAGCCACCTTCCTACCCCAGGGATGAGCCTTGTGCCCCAGGGTCCCTCCCCCAGGCCCCAGGCCCTAGCAACTGGGGTATAGACAAATTCTATAGGGGAGGGTTAGAAGGGGTGATGCCTCAATAAAAGAATGACCTGGAGGACTCTGGAAGATCCCACACCCAGAGCGGGAGGTATACACTGTCTTCCACGGATGCCTGTGCTCAAGGCTTCCATCCCCACACAGACTCCCCATCCCATGCTGTCTGTCTTTCCTAGCTCCCTTCCCATGGACATGGGGCTGCACTGTACAGAGAGCTCCTGGTAGGGCAGAGACGACTACACACACACACACACGCCTGCCTGTGCTGGTCCCAAACCAGCAGTTGACCCCTTTGTGGCAATCAGACAAAGCTGGCCATGCTGATAACCTGACAAGAAGAGGAGGTCACTGAAAAGTGCTGGCAAGTGGTCCCACTTTGGAGTCAGGCATGCTATGTGAAGTTCTCACAGGGCACTGATAGGTAAGGGACCCACTGGGGCTGAAGCTTCCCTACAGTCGGGCGTGGCCTTCCACATCTGAACCAGGACTAAGGGAGGGAGGTGACAGAAAAGCAAGCCCCATGCACATGTACACCTCTCCACAGCAACCCCAGGGGGGCCCCAGGCGGTGACAGTGCCTCAGGCCCATATGCTCACAGTCCCTAGAAGTCCTTATCAAGTCAGCTTTTTCCCAGACAGTGCTGGCCACAACACAAGTGGAAAGATACACATATAAAGAGGGGACCACTGGGCCTCTGGGACCCTGGACCTGGCTTAGATGGACAAATGATGGTGCAGCTGGTAGCTGAGACTCAGGCCAAGCCCTGTATGGTTTAAGACATTCAGATGTCTTGGCCCAAGAGACCTTCTGGCACCTCCCACCTGCCCCAAGTGCAATGCACATAAAAAGTGTGCCACCAATAGGGAAAGGAATCCCCCCACATCCCTACTGTGTCCATATGCTGTTTTGTGTCCCTACACTGTTTTGAAACTTCAGATGTCCAACTCCTGCATGCTGGTACCAGGTGTACACTGTCTGCTTTCCTTCCTGGGTGCCTCAGTGCTCAAGCTGCAGGGGAGACCCACGCTGGACACTGCCTGAAGGACAAGCAGGGGACCCCTCAGCTCTGGGCAGGGGAATGGCCAAGTGAAGTGAATTAAGTTGCTAGACTGAGTTATAGGCTTTGGCCCTGGCAGTTGAAAAACCATCAAAAAGGGCCAGCCTGATAGTTCAGAGTGCCGGCTTAGGCAGAACACAGCGGCCAGGGTTCCATCTCTGGCGTGCTGTGCAGGCCCGGCCCCGCAGGGTGCGCTGAGATGGCGATTGAGACTGGGCATGGTGGCACACGCCTGTAATCTCAGCACTTGGGAGGCTGAAAACAGGAGAATCACTACAAGTCTGATCTATATAGTGAGACCCTGTAGACTCTGTCCTAAATATAGAAAAGAAAAAGAAAAACCATCAAGAGCCCCCAAGAACTCAGCCAATCTCTCTCTCTTTTTTTTTTCTTTTTTTTTTTTTTTTTTTTTTTTTTTTGTGGTCCTGGGGATTGAACTCAGGACCCTGTGCTTGCCAGGCAAGCGTTTATTCTACTGAGCTATCTCTCCAGCCTGCAATCTCTATTTTCTTAACTATGATGAAACCGGAAAGGATAGCTAGATAAAAGGGTTTATAGGTTCAAATGTAACTAACATATGTAAAGTAGAACACAGTAACTTTATCCACTCAACCACATATTGGGTGCCTACGACGCACCAGGCACTGTTCTAGACCCTTACAGACACATCACTGTACCAAACCCAGAGTGCTACACAAACCCAGGGGTTTGAGCTTGACCCTGCCCTGCCTGGGACTGAATTACTACTAGCTGTGCCTTAACTTCCTTATATGGAAAATTGATGAGCGATAACACCAACCTTCCAACTTGTACGACAGTGAAGTAAGACACACAAGGTGCTCAGAGCTACGCCTGGCTCAGCAGGTGTTAGGTGGAGGTAATGAGAAGTCAAGGCCCCTGTACTAAATAAATAAATAGAAAAAAAGGTCAAGGCCTCCGTTCCCCCTCTACCAAGCCTAGGCTCAGAGAAGGCAGCAGCGCCCCCTCCTGGATATCGCTCGGCGGTCTTCTAGGCTTCTTTCCTCCAGGGCCCTGGGAAGCCCCAGTGTTCCCTCAAGGCCCACAAGGTGTGAGGCGCGCTTCCCCAGCCGGACCTGCGGACGCACCGCGCTCGCCGGGATCTTTGATCCAGTTCTCAAATGGTGTGAGATAGACGTAGCTACCGTCTCAATTTCACCAGGGAAACTGAGGCTCCGGGAGGTCGAGACCCTTGTTCCAGGACATGCAACGAGAGTACGGCAGGACGTGAAGCTGGGCAGCCCTCAAGGTCCGTCTCCGCTATGTCTCGGAACGGCCCCAGCCCCAATCACTGCGGTGCGCGCGCCACCACGCGCGCCCAGAGACCAGCTCCAGCCTGGAGCGCGCTGGGCGGAGGGAGTGCGGGCCCTGCGGGCGAGGAGGGGCGGGGCCTGGCGGGACATCCCCGCCCTGGGCTCGGCCCCGCCCGCGTCGGGCCCCGC
>NW_004524797.1:1037254-1053301 GCF_000260255.1 Octodon degus | reverse complement strand
CCGTCCCCCGCCTGGGTGTCAGGCAGACTACCCGCCGAGACCAGACTTATCAGCTGGACTGGAAGAGCCCAGGAGTGAAGAGAGTCAGACTTGGCCTGTACTGGATCCACCTGCATTTAGGGAATGGTGTGGAAGGGCCACATCCAGGCCCTGCCAGCTGCTGGAGCCCAGTTCTGTGTCCCAACTGGTGGGAAGTATTGACTGGACCACATCTGCTCAGAGGGCTAGTGTCTCGCAAAGCTCACCCCAGAGGCCCTAGTTCCAGACTCTGGGTACAAAGAAGACTGCAGGCAACTGGCCCAGCCCCTCTGTAAGGTGCTGCCTTCTGCAATGATGGGGATCTCACTCACGCACCAGCAGATGCCCCTCCCACTTGTCCTGCTAGAAGCCCTGGACATCATGACCTCTCCTTTCCTGTATAGGGACGGGTACTCAGGTCCTCTCATCTCCAGTCCATAAATAGCCCAAGCTGAGAGCAAAGGTAAGAAGAGGGACCTGAGCTGTCTGTCCCAGTGCCAGTGATTCTGAACATGGTTCTGGCCCTTTCAGAACCCACCTGTGGTCAGAGCTGGAGTATTCCCTGAGCTTTCCCCACCTCCTGAGCTTCTCTTGAAGCTGCAGAGTGAGAGGAGCCAAGCCCCACTTGCAGGTCTTTTCTGCCCTCCTCCTCCTCCCGCTGAGGGATGTTTCTAGGAATCAGTCCTGAGCCTTCCAGTCTCACATCTCCCTCCTAGGCTGCCCCTCATCAGGGGCTTTCTTACAGCCATAGCAGGGAGTCCAAGAGCAAGCGCTGTTCCTGCAGGCAGTCGGGGGGTAGCATTTGTGGGGAGTGATGGGATTCCAGGACTGAAGGGTGCACCGCGCCACAACTTTGCCCTGTGGAGCTGCAAGGCCTTGGTGCTGCACCGCAAATGAGTGTTATTATCCCCTTGTAAAAGCAGACTAAGTATATGTGCTGTCCCCTTTGAGCCTAGCTCCAAAGCACAGCCTAAATGCTACCTAAGTCCCTGTCATCTCCACTCATAATCTGAGCCCCGTGTTCCTGCTCAGCTGGTTTCAAGCCATTTTTGCCTGATTTGGAAGCGTGGAAGATTCTGCTTATTATAAAGTCTCCGTATACTAATACTTTTCAAATGTTTCATGGAATTGTTGACTATCTGATCTATGAAGAATCTTAAACTTCTCCAACTCCCTCATTTTACAGATAGGCATCCCCTCTCCCCATAGGCAAGGTGACTGGGCAAAAGTCACACAGCAAAGCAGTCCAGGGATCTTAATTCTAAGACTACAGTGGTTTTGATTTCTTAAATACATATAGCAATGAGAATGCAGTATTTATAAAATCAGCAAAAATAAACACAAAAGGTTAAAACTCTGTGCTGACCAGGCTGTAGGGATTTGCCTGTTGCTTTTTGTTTCACAGGGTGGACTATCAACCTGTCACAAAAGTCCATAAAAGCGATCCTATCTGCCCTTTGCACCGTATCTTCTACTTTGGGGACTTTACCCTAAGGAAATAACTAGGGAGAGATGGATATAGTGCTGTTGTCTAAAAGGATTTTTTATTTTATAGTGAAGACACTCCCATTGTGTTGGTTAAAGCATTCTAAAGGTTTCATTTGAAAAATGCAGCTTCAAAAGTAGCGATGCTGGGCTGGGGAAATAGCTTGGTGGTCTAGGCATCTGCCTGGCAAATGCAAGGACCTGGGTTCAGTCCCTAGTGCTGCATGCCATGCTGGCCCGGAGCCGAGTCTGCCACCAGAACCGGGTATGGTGGCGCACCCTGTAATCCCAGCACTGGGGAGGCTGAGACAGGAGGATCACTATGGGCCTGAGCTGTGTAGCAAGACCCTGTGCCAAATAAATAAATAAAAGATTTTTTGAAAAGAAAGCTGTGACCCTAAAGCTTACAGTATTGGAGTCTGGCCAGGGCAGAAGCATTGTAATCCAACAGTATGGCTGTGGGACTGAAGTCAACAGACCTGGTCCCAGGATGGACTGTACCTTGGCCCCAGTATGTGCCTTTGGGTCAACCCGCTCTCTGTTCTGGACCTCACTCCCCCGACTGTGAAATGGGCGCAGGCTCAGTGGCAGCTGATTTCATCCTAGCCTTGGCAGCCTATGGGCCAAATTTAGCAAGTCTCCATGGCAGGATCTTTTACTGGGCGGAGCCAGGAGCATCCTGACAGTCAAAGCCTGTCCTAGCCTCCCTCCCCCTAAATAAATTCCCCTAATGTGGGACCCACCTCCCGCAAGGGTTTTGGCCTTCAGGAAGTGCTATTTTCAAACAGCCAGACCTGGATCGTTTTATAGCTTGGTGAGTTTGTATCCTTTCTGCCCAAGCTCCAGAGCACCCAAAATAATGGAGCAGGGCCTCTGTCTGCCTATTCTAGTCTGCAACCAGAGAGAACCTTGCGTCTCTCACTACAGGTAAGGGGCGCTTTGCAGTCACACCCTGTCTGAAGAGCCAGGGGACCCCGCTCCAAACATTTTTTTTAAAGTTCCTTGCACCAGGCCCTGAGGAGCCTCCTGGGGGCCTGCATAGTGCTGTGGGATGAGTTTAGGGTAAAACTATGCGAAATAACCAATATCCAACAATTTTTTGACTTAACAAAAAAATAACAATTTCATTTGGTGCAGTTAAAGTAGAAAAAGATATAATTACAAGATGTAATTACAGTTTCTTAGTATAATTGAGAGATGGGCAGGGTGCGGTGGGTCGAGGAAGGTGTGATTATGAGCTGGAAGAGTCCAGGAGTAGGGCTGTGGGCTCCTGCCTTGAAGAGCCAGCAATGACGGCGGTGCTGATGACCACTCCAGCTTGCTTCTGCCGTGCTTCTGTCTTAGGGGTGTGCACATTCATTCATAGCCCGCAGTGTGCCCAGTATTGACCAGGCTCGGCCGTTGTGCTGTGTTTTCTAAGTGCTGGGGGGTGCAGTAAAGGTCTGAGGATGAACAGATCTGCCCCAAAGGAGCAGGCAGCAAGTGAAGCAGACTGACAGTTGAGATGGAGCAGATAGACCGGAAGAGGGTAAAGGCTGTAGGGAGGGTAGAAAGGGGGGTGCAGCTTTAATCAGAGCACCCTGGGGGGCTTATTGCAGAAGACTCCAGGGAGGTATGAACTGGGCGATTTCTGAGGGGAAAGCCATTGCAAAGGCCCTGAGTGGGGACCAGGCTGGCTTGTTGATGGTGCAGCAGGTTGGAACACAGCGAGAGAGGACAACAGAGAGGCCATGTTCACGCTGTCACCCACCCCACCCCATCATACAGCAGGGAGTCCTACAAGTTTGTGAGGAACTTTTTTTGAGTCCACTTTTTTGATTAAGAAGACAGGTGCAGGAAGGTTAAGTAACTTACTCAAACATTGTCTGAAGAAAAGCTACGGCTTTTAGTCCAGGGCATTAGGGAGTCATGCAAGGCTTTTGCACTGGGCAGCGGCGTGGCCACAGCCACACGGAAATGTTGGTATGATTGCTCTGAAGTTGCTGTGGTCCTGCTTGTTGGGGACCCTTCACATTCACTTGTGGAAAGCTTGGTGTTAAGAGCTGAAGTCTTCAGGAGGTGACCAGATCCCGGTGGGGCCCCCGAGAGCCCCTCCCCACTTCCACTGGGTGAGGACCCAAGGAGAAAGCGCCCTGCTGTAAGCTGGGATGCAGAGCCTCACCAGACCCCAAGTCTGTTGTCTTAGCTTTG
Organism: Octodon degus; assembly: GCF_000260255.1. NCBI lineage: Eukaryota > Metazoa > Chordata > Mammalia > Rodentia > Octodontidae > Octodon > Octodon degus. The sequence continues at coordinate 1,049,608 of NW_004524797.1, read as the reverse complement.
CTTCCCAGCCCCCCAAACTGTAAAAGTAAATTTCTGTTGTCCTGAGCTGTGCGGCCCAGGGCATTTTGTTGCTGCAGCCCACATGGGCTAGGATGGGATCCAGAGAACCAGCTATCAGAATGCTCGCAGCCTGGGGGTGAGGGTGGCCCTGGGTGGTGACTGCGGGGGCAGAGGTCCTCAGAGCTTGGTGCTAGGGTCACATGGGGCCCAGGCTGGCCCCCGGGTCATGGATTTGAGCTGGCATTAACACTTCCTATCCTCTGAGAAGTAGTAAAACCTTACACACATTGACCTCCTGATCTTTATAGCACATGGAGGGCAGGTATTATTATTATTCTCACTTTAAACAGATGTGTCCTGCTGTGTGCAAATTGTATCTCAATAAAGGTAACTTACAAAGAAAGTACATTTGCTTTTTCTGTTACTAATAACTTGATGATAATAGAGAATTTTAGAAACAAGAAAACAGAAAATAAATTTCCCGTATCTTCTCTTGTCCTTATCAGAGATAATCAATATAAACATTTTTGCATGTTGACTGTCTCCTCCTTATAGCCCCATTTTATAGATGAGGGTGGTAAGGCCCAGAAAAGCTGGGCCTTGGGACATGCAATAGCACCTCTGGCACCTGCCTGCAGTATCCGGGACCTTAGTTCCTAGGCTCTTCTGCCTTTAGGCAGACCCTGGAATGTCAGTGTTGGTGGGTTCCACTACGACACTCCTTGGCCCCCCCTTACCTAACCACTCCATCCCCAGCATCACATCAATGTCAGAATAAGGCCTAATGGAAGACAGGGCCCTGCCTAGCCTGTAGAGTAAGTAGTCAAGAACAGATATGGAAGATCTCACTCCTAAGAAGGAATCAGCGGAGAATGCATACCGGGTTGATGTGATAGCTGCTTCCAGCCTGGGCCCAGCCTGGAGTTTACAGGGGGCTAGCCCCACCCTACCCTAGATGGTGCTGGGGACCACAGGGCAGCCTGGGCACAAGATTCCTGTCCCTCAGCCAGAGCCCTGGATGGGAGGGGAGGGGTACAGGGAGAAGCTGGGACTTTGCCCAGCTTCAGGCCCCTAGGAGTTTTTGCCTGCAACTCTGATGGTACATTTCTTTTCTGGCTCTGGTGCCGGCAGATTCCCCATTGCTGCCAGGAACACAGCTCTGGCTTCCAACTCCAGCTCAGCCACAGGGTGGTCTTGGGTAGGGTCTTTGCCCCTCTACCTGTAAGGTGGCATCATAATGGCATGGTGTGGGCTACAGGGAGATGTGCAGGCAAGGGTTGGCATGGGCGTGGCACGTGGGTGCTCAACACATGGGCAGTTCCTCTTTCTCCTAAACTGCCACAGAATGTTGACCTGACTGGGGGAGTGAGTTTACTGCAGATAGCCCCCCAGCTTCCTTCCACACTTGGCTAGACCAGGTAAGGCCCAGCCAGTGCAGGAGGAGGCAGAAGTGAGCCTCCGGCAGGCCTTGGAGTCCAAGGAAGCAGACAAGGGATGCGATGGAACAAGTCCTGTCCCTGCTTTATGCCTCAGTGTCCGCATCTGTAAAATGAAGAGAACATTTGGAGTCAGCTGCCTATGAAGAGAGGAGAATAAACTGTGGGAACTATCCCACCTCTCCGAACCTTTCTTCATCTGTGAGATGGAGATAATAAACAGCTACCTAGTCTGTGCAGTTGGTGCGGGGCTCAGAACCAGACTGAGGGGCTAGAGGCACCCTTGGAACTGGGCAGTCCCAGGCACCTGTGTATTGTTGTTTGTGGAGCCCCTGGGGGGAGGGGACGGCGCACCTGGCCAGCTTAGGCAGGCCTGCAATCAAAGCCCACAGTGACAGGGACTACAGACGCCACTAACAGCACACCCTTTGATTTAAGGGCTCCCGAGTATTTCTGTGGCCAGGGTGTAGCCCTCCCTTGGAGGGGGCCCTGAGGCAGCTGTGACCCAGTCACAGACCACAGTGCCGCTGAAGAGGAGGGCCAGTGTGCACAGAAGTCTTCAGGCCCGCAGCACTGGAGGCCTGGATGCTCTGGTCAGGCTTGGGGTGTAGCAACGCAGGGTGATGGGCCACTACCCTGGGAGCTGATGTGACCAAGAGGGGGCCACGGTGCCAAGTTACCAGGGGAACAGGCAGAAGAGCATAGGGTGGTATGAGCCCATCGAGACTCAAGTGTGATTAAAAAATATATATCCTTGCACAATAGTAGACATAGTAGATATTTTACTGTACTCCTATAAAGATTTTAGCGATGGTGACAATAAGTTATTAGGTAGATTGCAAAATAATCCTGCCATCTGACATCATTATGCTGGGGGGTGGAGAAGGCCCTAATAGTGGGAGGACTCCGAGAGGCCTGGGTGTCAGCCTGGGGGTGTCGGCAGGCTTCCAGAACCTGGAGCGCATGGCTGGAGGGAGGAGTCACACTGGAGGATGGTCTTGAGGGGTCCCTGGGGGTGGGTCCAGGACTCTCTTCCTGGGAGAAAGCCTGAGCGCTTGCGGGTTGGAGACATAGTTGGCATTGTGACCAGACAGCCTAAAGCAGGACCCCACAGCCTCAGAGGAGTACAGAGTCAGAGCCAGAGGTGAGTATCCCGCTGGCCTTGGGGCCACCCTCAGTGGGACTGGAAAGTGGGGACAGACCCAGGGCCCCTGGCTGGGAAGGAGCACGAACCTTCAGGTCTGGTGTCCAGTGGGATTCTAGGTTGAGGCTGGACTCGGGTGGGCCCTTTCTTCTTGGGCCCCTGAAATTCAGGCTTTCCAGCATCTTTGCAGAGGAAGTGGCACATACCTATAATCGCGAGCCTCTGGGAGCCCAAGACAGAAGGACCACAAACGCAAGTCCTGCCTGGTGAACTTGGGGTGGAGGGGGGTGTGCAGTCAGTGTGTGGGGGTGGGGTGAGTGGGAATGCTACTGCTATTTTTCACTGAAGGTTAGATTCCATCTATTATTTTGCAACCCATTAAGAAGGAAAAAGCAGTAGACAATTGACTGTGAATTACATCCTGGATTCAGAGATGTTAAGGTGTAAACCTGGCTGGACTTGGTGGCACATGTAATCCCAGCACTCTTGGATGCTGAGCTAGGATGTTGGCAAGTTCAAGCCTATCCTGGGCTACTTAGTGATTTAGTAAGACCCTGTCTCAGAAAAATAAGAAAAGGACTGGGGATGTAGTTCAGTGTGAAGGTCCTGAGTTCAATTCCCAATGCTGTAAAGCAGTAACAACAAGAAGATGCAAATCTGTGTCTTAGAAGCATGTGATGAGTGGCAGACCCTCCCTGTTCTGTTAATAGGCTTTCACACACTTAATCCTCAAGCAGCCCTACAGTCCTCTTTTTATGGGTGAGGAAACCAGCCCTGAGTACTTACATAATTTTGCAGGGTCACACAGCCAGCAAGAGGGAACTCTAGGTTTTGAACCTGTTTTTACTAGATCTTACTGTCTTTCCCTCATCCAACCTCTAAAGAGTGAAACTCCTGAGTCCTGATCCTTGGGAAGAAGACAATGTCCACAGTGCAGAGTGGATGGTGCTGGGTCAGAAGTGCTCCAGGGCACTGGTCACTGAGTGCCCTGTGCTAAGAGCCATGGAGGAGGGCTGAGGAGATAATGACAAGAAGGACTTGGAGAGTTTGTTGGCTGGTCATTAGCCTCATGCTTGCTGTGACCATCACCACAAGCAGCTTGGCTGGTGGCCCATCCTAGAGAAGGGCCGCGGAGATCCACCACACACGGAACCTTGGAGTCTGGCCCAGACTGACCCATGCGTTCATTCATTCCCTAAGCTGCTATTTTCCAATTTAATTTTTTGAATAGGACCTTTGTTCATGTATTGATTGCTTTCTGCAGTGAAGCACAAGCCCCTATGTTAGAGCAGAGCAAAACACACCCAAGCCTCGCCGGGCTCATGAGCTCTCAGGACAAAGGGATCATGGACAGTCAGCATTCGAGCCCCAAAACCTGAGGCAGGTGCCTGCAGGAGAAGAGAGGGAAGGAAGCAGGGAGAAAATGGGCCTAGCCCCAGGACAGGGGACTGCAAGGCTGCCAGAAGGGAAGAATTTTTGAGCTGTACTCTAAAAGATGAGCAGATGAGGGTGGAGCCTGGGGAGCAGTGGGCAGGAGAAACTGCCTATGCAGAGGCCCTGGAGGGTGGAGGAAGCTGGCCTTTGAGGAATTAAAAACACCCTGTGTATGTGCAGCTCTGGTCCCTAGGTAAAGTGAACTGAGAGAGAGAGCGCGGTGTGGCCAGGAAGTGGAAGGCTTCGATTTGCATATTTGGAAAATAGGCAAGATGGTTGGCTGCAAAGACTAAAATAACAGGTTGCTGGGGCAGATGGAGTGGAAATAAGCAGAGGTCCAGAGATATTGCAGACAAGGAGGGGTCAAAGGACGGGATTAATGATGGCTTGGCTTTGGGTATAAGGAAGGGTGCCATTGAGGTTCTGACTGGTCCAGAAGTGCCAGATTTGGCCTGATTTGAAGGGGAAGGCCTGATTTGAAGGGGAAGGTGAGCTGCAGCAAGAAGTCTCTACCCTGGTGGCACCGCCTGCCCTGGGCTGGGTTTGGTCCACGCTTCCCCAGCTGTGCTTAGATATGCTCCTTCGTCCAGTCTTGGGATTTGCCAGAATGTGTGGAAAATAGTCTGTAGGGGGAGGTTTTAGAGAGGGCAAGGTGATGTCCCAGGAAATAGGTGTGTGTAGCACCTGTCCCCAGAGCTGGCACCCACAGGGTAGTAGATGCTGGCCTCTGCTTCAAAGGTTCTGTCATCCTGGAGGTGGGGGCTCTGGTTTGAGTTGAAGGCCATATGTTATTGAACTACCAGGGATGTTGGCAAAGGGCTGGTTTCATCTGGCAGGTGACAGGAGGCTGGAGAGGAGACAGTGTGGCCAGATCAGCGCCGGGTACTTGCATGAGTGACTATGGAAGCAAGGCAAGCATTTTATACCATGACTGGATGAGAATGTCCCTCTCCCTTGCGAGGTGAGACCCTCTCTCCAGGTCCCCCTGGTCTTCCCCCAGGGCACCCAGCAGGGGCCATGCCAGTGCCCACCGGGTGCAGGTATAATGTGTTCTGCACATGTAAGAAAAGAGTTAGGGGGGCCTGCCCGGTAGCTCAGTTCTTTAAGTGGCTGCTTCAACAAAACAGTCAGGCTCAGGTTGCTTGGGTTCGATCCCCACAACACAATACAGCCTGTCATGCCTTGAAGGCATTCAGCGAAAAAAAAAAAAAAAAAAAAAAAAAGAAAAGAGTTAGGTGTAGAACCCTGATACCTCCCCAGTTGGAGTTTCAGGGAGCTACGTCATGTGATCCGGAAGTCCAGGAGAGAAGGGAAGATGCCCAGTGGAGAGGCGACTTCCCTGACTTTTGGGTTAACCCAAATGAATCCAGACTAATCAGTCAAACTTAGATTTATAATTTATATTAGCTGCTCCCCCAAAATTGACAAGTGATTTGAAAAACTGGGTTAGCAGCCCCAATCATACTAGCACATGTGGACAGAGATGTGCAAGAGAAGACTGCGGGCTTCCAGCCTGATCACCCCATCAGCCATCAGACAAGGGAAAGCCAATGGCAAGCTAGTGGAGTCAGACAGGACCTCAGCCTGAGATTGTTTCTCCTTTTCAATAGGGCTGGAGGGATCATGGGGAAAAAAAGTTTGTTTTTTTAGTTTTAAGCCCAGGTCTCAGTACATTGCCCAGGCTGGCCTTGAACTTAGGATCCTCCTGCTTCGGGCTTTGGACTAGCAGGGATGACAGGTGTAAGGACGTGCACAACAAGCCTGTCTTGAGGGGCACTCTGCGGTACAGACTGGCAGCCTGTCTGGCTATTGCAGAATCTGACCATGTACATATTATGTCTCGAGGCTTCTGATAGTTGCTTGGATATAACAAAAAGTATTATGGAGAGAGCTCAGGTGTTTTTCTCCCTTTCAAAGAAATGGTCCAAAAGTTTGGGATCTGCTGCCCTAATCTCCCAGTCCCGTCTCTGCTACAGCCGTGGATGGGTGTGGTCAGGCTTTGTGCTTGTGGGGTCTGCTTCTCCATTTTCCTACCTGTTCTCTGGCTGCCTGTGGTCCATACAGGCTGTCTGCCGCTGAGACCCTGGAACGTGAGAGTCGAGATGAGAGATTCAGTTCACCAGATGCAGCAGCCTGTGGCCACTGGAACTCAGCTGGCTCTTCTAGCAGAAGAGACCTTGGGTCCATCTCCTGACCTTTAGGAACCCCATCTTTCCAGCCCAAACCACTCCCAGGAGGAAAAGAGCCCTCCTTTCCAAGGTCTAAGCCCAAAGAAGGCTCTGGTGGGGTGAGTGACCCCCAGCCTCGCAGTTCTAAGACCTTTCTTCCTGCCCAGGCCATCCTTGGAATTTGTCCCTCCACAAACAAATTTTCACTATTACTTACAGCAATACAGATAAGGAACAAAATATTTGATACTGTATCCAGGCACAGGATGAAAGGAAACTTTGTTCTGTGTCTTAGAGGACTCCTGGACTGTGAGGCTGAAGGCCAGGATCCTGTTTCCTCTTCTGGCCTGTGTGGGTAGTGTTGGCAGGCTGACTCAGTTTCCCCTTATGCACCCATGATCTCTTAGGGTCTGGTCAGTGCAGTTGTCAGATGTAGAGTGTGTGATCCTTTGGGGCACCTGTTTTGAGTGTTTTCAGCCTCCACTGAGTGTTTGACCTGGTCTGGGGGCCAGACTGTGTGAGGGGATTACCATCAAGCACCATGGAAAGGCAAGCAAAGTGGAGAGGAGAGGGCAACTGGGGCACAGAGAAGCTTCCCAGCATAGAGCAGATCCATCCCAGGGCCCCAGGCTGGCTCTGTGTGAGGCTGCTCATGAGTCAGAAGCACCAGATGTGTTTGGTGGGCTCCAGGGCCAGAGATGGGGGAGGAGGGTTGCAGAAGGGAAGGAGCCTAGCAGCTGCACTCCGAGCTCCTCCTCACTGGCTTGGTGCAAGCCCAAGCCGGAGCCTATTCAGGTGGAAAGGTGTGGGGAGAGGGCAGAGAGCTGGGCAGGGTGCCTCCCTGGGGCCCCGATCCAGAAACAGGATGTTGTATTTGTTTCTTACTCCCAGATATAATATAGTATAAAGGTCTCTTGAGAGAGAGATTGATGGGTCTGGCTGAAAATTAGATTCAAGGAGAGCTGCAGCTTCAGATTGTAACACAGCACTGCAGGGTGGAGCAGCAAAAGGCCTTCTCTGATTTCATCTGGTTCCTGGGGGCTTGGTGCCTCCTACTACACCATTATGTACTTACTTTGAGCTCAGGTTGTTTTTTGTTTGTTTGTTTGTTTTGCGGAACTGGGGATTGAACTCAGGCCCTTGTGCTTGCCAGGGAAGCTCTTATTCCACTGAGCCATCTCCTTGGCCCCTGAGCTTAGTTGATGTGTACACAGCTTCAGTTGAGCCTGGGCCAACAGGGCTCCAAGTGCTTGATAGATATTAACTCACTTCGTATTGCAAACGAGAAAATTTGAGGTCTCCTGGCCACTGGTGTGAGGCCGGTGCTTGAGCAGGACAGAGGGATTCCCCACCAGGTCCCCAACCAGTGCCCGCATCCACTGTCCCTTGGTATGATCACATTGTGTTGTACACAACCTGTGCACCTTTACCTCCTTTCTCACACAGAGCCCTCCTGTTGCCTCAGGAAGGAGGGCAACAATCCTTCCATGGATTGGGACCCTCCAGCTTTGCCTTCCTGGGCATGGAAAAGGTCACCCAGCTGTCCTCAGGGGGTCCCAGTTGCCTGGGGAAATAATGAGGCTCCTTGCCCTCCAGACCTCCCTTTCCCCTAGGCCCTGGGTAGCCAGGAATTTGAAGAGGGAGAGCAGTACAGCCGACCGTGGCAGGGACCAGCGGCAGGCCAGGGACCAAGAGGGCCAAGAGGTGGGAGCTGCTCGAGAAAGCAGGTGGCAAGAGGGAAGCTAAGGATACCAAGGCCACAGGGAAGCCGGGCTCGTACCTAGTCCTGCTGCTCTGCCCTTCGTTTTTGTTCCATTGAGGTAAAATATACATGACAGAATCTCTCATGTTAACTACTGTTAAGTACGTAGTTCCTGAAGTACAAACCCACTGTCTTGGGTTCCTCACCACAATGATTTTTAAATTTTCTCTTCACAACAGGTTGCTCTGGTCTTTCATGTTCTTGCTTACATGTGTTAATAAAGAGGTTCCCTGTGCTAAAGTATTGGCTTATAAAAAAAGTACCACAGGAGCGGACTAACATACGGCTCTCCCCAGGCTAACTCAGCGTGGGTCCATTTTCAATGAATAAACATGTTGCATTCTTACTAAAGAACCTTTATGGCAGGCTCTTTATTGACCCAGTATACTGAGGAGGCAGCTGAGGCACAGGGGTTTCATAAAGGAATCCTAGCTGGGTCCATTGCTTGCTACCATTTATTGAGAAATTTTTGCAAGCCAGGACTAAATGCATTGGTAAAGCACTTTCTGTGTCTCACAGCAGCCCAGTGAGAGGCAGGTGCTGAGATTTGAGAAAGTCCATCTGGTTCCTGCATCCCTGACTCAAGCCTGCACCTTGGCCACCCGCACCTGGCTGCTGCTGTTCACCTGGGGAACTGTTGTGGGGCAGAAGCGATGGCAAAAGAGCTTCATTTCATATACAGCTCCAGTCAGCTGAAGTACTGTGGACTACCAAGAGAAGGAGGACAGAGAGCAGCGGGTGGCCAGAGAGCAGTCTACACATTCGAGAGTGTATCTGAGAGAAAGCAAGCCAAGCACCACAGCCCTGAGAGTCCTGGGAGTTAGCGAGTGCCTGCATGTTCCTGGGGGGCTAGTGATTTGGACAGGGGGTTCAGGCTGCTCGCTGGTTGTGTAACCTTAGGAAAGTGACTCCTCTCCCCCGAGCTGAGCACCACAGTCTACTTCCATGAAATGGGGATAATTCTCCCCACCCCAATGTGGTTTTGTTTTGAGTTTTGTTAAGGTCTTGCTGTGTAGTTCACTATGTAGTTTGCTGTGTAACTTGAGCTGACCTTGAACTTCCTATGTAGCCCAGGCTTGCCTTGAATTCATAGCTATCCTCCTGCCTCAGCCTCCTGAGTGGGGGATTCTAGGCATGTGCCACCACGCCAGGCTCCCAAGGTGGTTTGGAGGAGTAAATTAAATGGTAACTGGGAAGGACCTTGCAGATCATCAGCAGGACTGTAGAGCAGCCTCTCCACCAGTGAACCTGTCTAGAATGCAGATTCTCAGGCCTTGTCCAGACCTCCTGCCACAGAAAGTAGAGCGAGCCTAGCAGTGTAAATGGGAGTCGGCCCTCCAGGAGACCCTGGTAGGCTCAGACCAGCTACTGTAAAGCGTCGGAGAACACATGCAGATGAGGAGGCATCACATGTCCTGACAGCTGGTCTTGGGCAGAGTTGTCTTTCTCTATAGGAGCCCTGACATCTTTCCTTCCTCTTTCCATCCTCACAGCCTCTGGCTGCTGGCACTAGAAATGGAAGGAGGGGACATAGTTTGCATCCTACCCTCCCTGGCCCACTGGCCCAGAGTGCTTAGGTGCCCTCACACCCTCTCCTGCCAGCATTTTCAGCCCCTACCTGGGGAATTGATTAAGGCTGAGCAGCAGCATTTATCTCCATGGCAATAAGTAGATGAGAGAGAAGCAGGAAAGAATTTCCCATCATCCTCCTGTGTGTGACGCTGAGTGAGGAGATGGGGTGTGGAGCTGCCTGCAAGAGCTAGCAGGCCCTGAGGCCTGTTTGGGGACTGTAGGCACAGGGCATTTACACTCTTTTCCGCCTGGATCCAAACAAGGAAGTCCTCAGAATCCTCCTCCTTCACCTCCCAGGGCTCCACAACACCTCTATGGGAGAATGCAGCCCCTGGGAGGCAGGCATGAAACAAAACCCGCTTGTTCTTCCTTAGACATTAGCCCAGCATTGAGAAAAAGAAAAAACTTTTTCCAGGCTGAGGATTCTAGCTTCCTAATGGCAGAAGTAAAATCCACTTCAGCTCCAATCCCGTTTCGTCCCAGTTACAAACCTGGTGACTCCCATTGTCTCCTTGCCAACCCCTAGGCTGGCATTCAGAGCTCTTGCACCATGCCCCATCCAGCTGCAGCCCTCATAGCCCTGCAGTTGGCCAGGTAGCCAGCTTCTTACCTCGCCCTGAACACCACAAGCTCCTGGCTCTGCCCCAGCAGGGTATCTTAGCAAAGTGCATTCGACCTAGCAGGCTCCCTTCCCTCTCTGCTGGGCTTGCTCTGCCCAGCCTTAAACATTCAGATGTGCCCTGCCCTGGTCCCAGACTGCCTCTCCCTGCTGCAGACTGCAGTGTAGCCCTGCTCAGGTTGTGCTGCACTCGCTGGTTGCCCATGTCCCTCTCCCACCAGCTGAGTACCCATCAGATCTGATCCTGTCTCTGCCCCACCATCCCAGCATGTCACCAGGCTTTGAGAGCATACTGGTGACGTCACTGAGCCTGACTGCGCTGCGGGGTGGGGGCTGATTTGTGGGGCCATAAGGGTTCCACGCACTGTAGAATGCAGGGCTCCCAACTAATTTTGTTGTCAAGGCACGTAAGCATGGCACATAATTGCGGTCTGTCAAACCCACATTATTCTTTAGAATATTTCTGTTGATGAATTATTAATTTTAATTTTAGGAGTTTCATTATATTAAGCAGAGTGCTTAATAGGAAAAAGTCACAAAAATAGACTATTGATTTTTAGTATTTATTGTTGATTTAAAAACACCAACATTTTCAACATGGACTAGTTCTTGGTGTACGAAGTCTAAGAAAGAACAGCAAAAATAATTTCCCATATGAACTACACTGAAAACATCAATAGAACTCTACAAAAAAAAATAATCTTTACTTCAGCTATCATACCTAAGGCAGTCTACACGCATGACAACAGCACGTTCCTTACACACGCATCGCTTACGCTGACAGCACGTGTCATCTGCTTTCCTGGCCTTTTTGTAGGACATACTCAGCATCTTAGTGGCCTTGCTGTTTTGTCAGGTGGTTCTTATTATATTATATAGTGTCTAGTTAACAAGAATATAAAGTATTGGTAAGATAAAATTTTAAATACTTAGTATGTATTGTGCATTTAGAATAGACATCATGATTTTCACATCAGCTGTTTAAGTGCTTACAAAACCTAAAATATCAAAAATAAAAACCTGTATGAACTACATTGTAAACATAAACCAAAGTCTACTAGAGAAATGAGCTTTGTGTCAACTGTCACACCCAAGGCCGTCTTCACACATAACAACTGCACATTCCATACCCCAGTATCACTTACACTGATAGGTTGTATGTTTTCTGTTCCTGACCTTTCTTGTAGGGCCCAGTTGACACCTCTCTCATTTTCCTGATGTCATAGTAGGTCTTCGTTGAGCCTGTCTGTTCACCTGTCAGCTCACAGTGTACTCCACAATTTTTTTGCATAGTACCCTGGGCAGAAACATTTTGTTTTACCTCTGCTATAAATGATCTCTGATGAGCTCCAGTCCCAATCCTCTAAGAAAGTTTCTCTGTGATATTTTGCACTTATTTTCTTTGTAAACAATAAAACTATGGCATGCATGTTTAGGATTGACTAAAGCACAAGCGTTGGCCAATGTTTTCAGGTAACATCATAGTGCCGCATAACACATCAACAGCATCTACTCCACGTTTGGTTTTGTTGTTGAAAGTTTCCATCTCAGGTCTCCGTTTTGTCGAGGTTTCCCCATCAGTGTTTCCATTATGGTGAAATGTTGACATCATCAGTACCAGTTCATTTTTCTTTACGAGGACAGTGTTAAGTCTCTCTGAAATCCAAAGGTTATGCTATACAATTCTCTGTTTTGAAATTGCAGCATTTCACCTGGAATTTCTCCTTTGTTCTTGTGTACAGTATCTGTGCTGGCCAACTTATGCTATGCTAGCAAATGTAACATTAACGAGAACCCGTAAACCAATTGTTGAATGTCATATTCTGATTAGTCTTGGAGATGAGAGTGACAAGTCTGTTCACAGCATCACTCGATTTATTACTATAGCAATAAGGACCTGATGGCTGAGTTACAGGATAAATGTCTAAATTGAAAGCATAATAAGCCTTCACATCTACAAGGGGATAAATTTTTATAACATATTTTGATCCATCACTTTTCCTAAGTCTTTTACATTCCTGCGATCGCCATGAAAAATCCATACTAAGTATGCTGTACTTGTCAGTGCTTTCAGTTCACCTAGTGAGGTGTCATAACAAAATCATTTTGAATATGGCCATTAGTGCATACAGAACATTTTGCTTATGTGTCAGCTTTTGTACATTTCACAGCATCTTGTAGATTTCATTACAATTTCCAATATTGAATGGGGTATTGGC
>NW_004524797.1:1030356-1036388 GCF_000260255.1 Octodon degus | reverse complement strand
AAAAAAAATTTAAATTAATCCTAGAGTAACATGGGTCTGTTGGACCCTCTGTGATGCTTGGGTAAACATACACAAAACCAGTTAGATGAAGCATAAATATGGGTCCATATCCCATTTTGACACTTTTGCACACATGCACACTCCTTGCCATTTGTCATGTGAAGTGTGTAAACACATAGATTGCTTCCTGGATCTCTCAGGAAAGGTACTGTGACATACAGACAGCTACTGCAATGTTACATTAGAAAAGTAAAGGGTGGGTCTGTTGGACCCAGGTTTATGCCTTAATAAAGGAAGAGAGGTTTACTTGAGCTCATAGATTTGGTAGTTTCAGTCCATGGTCAGCCTGCTCCAAGGCAGAACTGGCATGGTAGATGGGTCTGCAGTGTGGTGCAGGGGCATGGTCAAGGAGAGCCATATCAGAACAGTGAAGAGAGAGGAGGGGAGGAGGAGTGGGGTGAAGAATACACCCTCAGGTCACCTCCCAGTGACTCACCCGTCTAATCAGTCCATACCCCTAACAGCACATTTAGCTATGAACTCATCAATAGATTCATTCAGTGATCAATATACCACCCACAAGATCCAGTCACAGTCCAAGAGCCCCACCTCTGAATGCAGGAGATTTTAGGAGGACATTTAGATCTAAACCATAACAATGCCACAGGGCTTGGGGGATAGGGAGGGGCAGGTGGAGCTGCAGGGCAGAGCTGGCAGGAAGCAGCCTATTCTAGGAGGTGCCTGCCCAGGGACCTGGCTTTGAATAGTGGCAGATGTGGGAGGTGGTTCTTCTCAGGCCTAATCCCATCAACAAGAAAGAGGCCTGTTCTTGGCGCTGTCTGACTCAATATGCATTTCCTGTAGGCCCACAGGGCAGCATCTGCTGGGCCAGAAGGACAGAGGACTGGAGGAGGGGCAGCTGGGCCAAGAGACCTGAGACAAGACATCATTTGCTGGCCACAGGATTCCTCCATGTGCGTGAACTGTGGGGTTTGAGGTGGCACAGCATCTCTGGCAGCCACCCCGTCCCCATTTCCTGCCCACGTTGTACTGCCCCAGAAGGCTTGCTCACTTCCACCCTCGCCTGTATACAAGCAGAGCAGCCTCTGCCTATGCATCTGAGAAACACACAAACCCGCTGCCTCCCTGAGCAGCAGGGCAGTTAGCGTTTCACCTGCCTACCTCAGTTTCTCCATCCCTGAGATCAGTGCTGCTGGCACTGTGAACCCTTGCTTTTAGTGCGAGATTTTTTTTCCCAGACCTCCAAAATGTTGGGCCCTCGGCTCATACCATCATGTACTAAACTACATCTGAGCTTCCGGTAAATGCTGGGCTGCAGCAGTCTTACCAGGCTAGCATTTGCTGAGCACCAAGTATGCCCCAAGCTTCACTGCCGTGCCTTGTCCATTAGTGTGGATCTGCTTCCAGTCAGCATGGCCTTGCTGTCCAGCTCAGCCATTGACCTGCTGTGTGATCATGGGCAAGTGGCTTAGCCCCTCTGGGTGTCAGTTTCTTCAGCTGTAGAAACAGGGCAAGAATAGTACTTGTGAGACTGCTGTGAGTTGCATTCATTCGGGGAACATTCTCGGCACCAGGAAGCAGTGCGGGTGGTAGCTGTTGTGAGATGTCGCTGGTGAGGAAAGAAACTCATTCATGGCAGAGTGGTGCTGAGCAGCAGAACGCCCTCTGCAAGGATTGTCTGTAGTGCCACTGGACCTCCAGTGCCACGTGGCTGAAGGGAGAGACTGGGAAGCTGAATTTTACTTCACATTACAACTTTAGAAGTTACTGGGCCTAGAGGCATCTTAAGTCCCAGAGGGAGCGCATGGGCCAGGAGGAGACTCCGTGCTGTCACAGGGGCGGCTGTACGTTGCTTGCCTCAACCCCTTACTATGGAAACTTAAAAACACACACAAATTAGCTAAAAAGAACACTAACAATCCTCGGATGCCCTCACTGCCCTTGGGAGATAGCTGCAGCCTGCGGCACCATCTCTGCTGTCCCGGCTGCCCCTCTGGCTAACTTTAAGTCAAGTTCAGTCATCGAACCATTTCATTTGTGAGTGTTAAGCTTGTACTGTAAGCTTGTACAAGAGATAGCCTCTGAGGTACCACCACCATGTCACTGTCACCTGAAAAGTTACAGCTTTTTTTTTTTTTCTAGTACTGGGAATTGAACCCGGGGCCTCTGCACTAAGCTATGTTCCCAGCCCTTTTTCTTTATTGTTGAGACAGTGTTATAAGTCACTAAATTACCTGGATTGGATTTGAACTTATAATCCTCCTGCCCTAGCCTCCTAGACTGCTGGGAGCACAGGTGTGTGCCTCCACACGCAGCACCCATAATTCTTTGGGATTATCAGCGTCCATTCCGATTCCCCAGATGTCTTTCTGCGCCCAGTTTGCCTGAACTGAGATCCTCACAGGCCCACGTGTGGTGCTCGTTGGTAGGTCTCTCGCCTGTTGTCTCCTCTCCTTTATAACCGTTCTTTTCCTTGTTATCTGTCGAAGAAAAGGAACCAGACCATTAAATTTTTTATTGTGGTAAAATGCACATAACCCACAGGCTGTCTTACCCAGTGGGATATACAGTTCAGCATCAAGCAGGTCCGCGTTCCCGTAAAACCATCCGTCTCCAGAACGCTTTTCATTTGTAAAACTGGAACTCTAAATCCTTTAAACCATAATTCCAGGTTCTCCTCCACCTTCTCTGCGACTCTCGGCCCTGATTTCCAGCACCTCATGGAAATGGGATCCTATATATAGCACCTGTCATTTTGTGACGGGCTTATTTTACTTAGCATCATGTCCTCAAGGCCTCAGGGTTCATCCATGTTCTAGAATGTTACAGGATTTCCTTCCCTTTTTTGAGGGGTGAGATAATGTCTTATTTGCCTATCTATGGAGTACTCAGCGTTGAACACAGAGCCTTCACACTGAGCTCCATCCCTAGCTGCACCCCTCCCCCATTTTTTTTTTCCTTTTAATGTATTTGGTACAGGTTCTCACTATGTAGCTTGGACTCATAGTGATCCTACTGTTTTCAGCCTCCCCAGCTCTGAGATTACAGGAATGTGTCACCACACCCGCTCTTGGTGGCCGCCTCAGCATGTGCAGCATGTGGTCCCAGGGATCAAACCCCAGTCCCTGCACTTGCCTGAGCAGGCGCTTAGTCCCCTGAGCTGTCTTGCTGGCCCTTAATCCCCTTTTTTAAGATTGGGTCTCACTAAGATGCACAGGCCAGGCTTAAACTTGCAATCCTCCTGGTTCAGCCTCCCAGAGTGCTGGTATTACAGGTGTGAGCCCCAGTGCCCAATTTAATATTAACGTGTGATCCTCTTGCTTCATCTTCCCAAAGTGCGGGGGTTAAAGGCATGCACTGTAGTACCTGACTTGACATCTTATCTTCTAAGACTTTTATTTTTTTTTTCAACAAATAATACACTGCATATATTCCTTCTAAGACTTTTATAGCTTCACTAATATATTTAGCTCTTTGGTGTTTGTTCTGTGCTGGGGACGGGGGCCCGGGGCTTTTTTTTTTTTTTTTTTTTTTTTTTTTTTTTTTTTTTTTTAATTTTGAGACAGGCTCTCACTAAGTTGCAGAATTGACCAGGCTGGGCTTGAATTTGCAACCCTTCCATAGCACTGGGATCCAACGAGTAGGCCACCACATCCAGTTTTGTGGTGTATGTGTGTCCTGTTTAAATTCACATAGTACTAAGGTCTACCCCCTCACCCAGCCCTGTTTATTTTGTGATAAGAGCTTGCTAAATTATCTGGACTGGCCTCAAACCCGTGAGCCTCCTGCCTCAGCCTCCTGTGTAGCAGGGATTATAGGCAGGAGTCATCTCACTCAGCTTCTTTGTTCCATTTTGTGTGAGTGTTGGAAACCTGATAATTGGGTATAAAGGAGTTCCTGATTCTCAAGTCTGTCAAGCACAGCTTTGGAGTTGCTCAACATGTTTCTCTATACCCTGTGTGCATAGTTACATCCAATGTGTTGGTCAGTTTTTTGGCAAGAATGCTGCCTAGAAAATGCTGTGTGCATTGCTTCATATTTGGTAGTACACAACAGCTGGCAACTTCCTGTGATGCTAAGACTGATCAGTGGGTTCAGTGGGGCCAACCAGACCCAGCCATTGCACCAGACATGCTCCAGGACACCAGCCTCCAGGGAGCTGGTTAAGACCCAGGGCTTAGCCCTGCACAGGAATCATATTCAGGCCAGACAGCAGGGCCTGGGAATTGGCATTTAACCACTCCTCTGGTGACAGTGTGTTAGGAGACTTCCACTTTGAGAACTGCTACATCAAACCTATAGTAAGTTTCTATTATCCTTTCACCTACTGTAGGTGGGAAATCCCTAGGATGTTTAAAGGATGCTGAAGCCTGAATCCCCACACCCAGCGCTGGGATTTAAGTGGTCCTAGTGTACAGAGTTGCAAACCACAGCTATAGGCCTCAGCAGCCCCTCAAGCTCGAACCGTTGCGTCTCTTCTTGCACATGGCCCCTGGGGAGGGTGGATGGGAGAGAGCAGAGACAGAATTATCCTGCCCTCACCCCAGAGTTGCTCCCCCACCCATATGCACTGAGCCAGCTCCAGACCAAACCCAGCAACTGAATGAAGTCGTAGCTGCCTGTCTTTACAAATCTCCTTGGACTTCCTTGTTGAAATGTTCCAAGTTTCTCATTGAAGATGTTGGGCACATTCATAAGTCAGTTCTCAAGCTTTCTTTCATGGGCCAATTGTCAAAATGAGGGCTACTAGGGACTTAACAGAATAATTCCTTAGGGTAGAGTGACAGACTTGTTTGCCTAGGGCATTCCCAATTAGAACACTAAAAATCCTAGATCTGGGGTGTCTTCCCACAATACCAGGCAGACAGACACCCCCAGCCCCCATCCTTTTTTCAGTACTGAGGATTGAACTCAGGGGCTACTGAGTTACAGCTCCTTATTTTGAGACAGGATCTCACTGAGTCCCCCAGGTTGACCTCAAATTTACAACCTTCTGCCTCAGTCTCCCATGAAGCTGGGATCACAGGGGTCTCTTGCTTTGAAGGAAGGAAGAAAACTAACCCTGTAGGGCAGGACCCTGAGGTACAGGACAGCTCTCTGGATCCCATGGGATCCTGTTAGATGAGTGCTGGCCCTTGCAAGGCAAGAAGTTGTGGCTTAGGCCAAGGCCTGGCCTTGGATGACAGAGACCAGTGGTAGATAAAACCTTCCTCCTCTCCTGGGAGAAGGAGTCAAGACTTGTGGTTCCTTCCTTCTGTTAGTAGAAAGGAAGGCTGCATAAGGGATGTCTGGGGAGGCGGAGGCTTAGGCTGATAGTCGCTTGGCCCTGACACCTTGGTTCCCAGGGCCACCTGTCCCAGAACATCTTGGGTGGAACAGGCGTCCTGGATGCATTAGGAAGGATGTTTCCCATCAGATCTGAGGGTAACAGTGAGACTAGGCTAAACTATGATGGACAATGAAGAGCTGGTCAGAGACTGGAGTTCAGGTGAAGGACCTGACCCTAATTAGGTTTTCACTGAGTTAATTCTGATCTTTACAGGTCACATTAAAATGCAGCATTTTTTCCTCTTGCTAGCAGTAATCTCTTTTCATTTTTAAAACACTTGGATGACTCATGGTTCTAATCTATTAACCATGGCTAGGACCTAAATGTGGTGGTCCACACCCTCCCTGGAGGCACCTGCAGGGGGCAGCTCTCTGTGCTCAAAAGGCAAATTTTAAGAGGAAAACACTTCAAACCTTAAACTTGGAACCACAAATTCACCAAAGGACAATGGTAGGCCGTAGTGCCAAATACCTACCCATCCTACACATTCAAACACCAAATCAGGTAACTTCATTCTTACCCTGAGGCCATAAACAATGTGACTAATGAAAAATCCATCAGGATGGTTTGTGTCACACCCAGTTTGGGTTTGGTTTCTGCCACCCTGTAGTTAACCCTTGGCCTGAAATCAATCTCTCTCTTTCTCTCTCTCTCTCTCTCTCTCTCTCTCTCTCTCTCTCTC
>NW_004524797.1:1006178-1030146 GCF_000260255.1 Octodon degus | reverse complement strand
CTCTCTCTCTCTCTCTCCCACAACCACCACCAGGTCTATTAGAGTAAGAGGATGGAGTGCATCAGGCACGGTCTCAGCCTCCACTGCTTGAACCAATACAATTTTTGTCCGGTTACTTCCTCAGTTTTTCAGTTGTCAGCTAGGAAGTAATAATCCCCAGGTACCTTGCAGGAGAGTTTCAAAGGATGGGACAGACCCTCAGCCATTAAAAAATACACTCAATGTGACATGAAGCCCAAAGATGATTACATTCTTTCAGGGCAGGGAGTCCCCAGTCCTCAGAGTCTGATCTCTTGGCATCAGGCTTGCCAGGCAAGGATGGCGGCAGCAGGCAGATACCACTCCTTCCTCTGAGCCCGGGAGGCCAGCCTGAGTGAGCTTCTATAAAGTCCTATGATGGGCCCTACCCACTCCAGTCCTCCCTGGCAAGCAAGTGCCTGCCTGTAGGGAAAGTGAAACTCTGGTGTCTGAATTGCTGAGTCATTAAAGTTAGTGCACGCGCCAAGGTCCAAGCACACTCGTCCATAACACTACCTTGAGGGCAGTGCACACTCATGAGCACATACAGCCAGCATGTGTGCACACTTGCTGGGTGGTGCACACACCCTCGTGTAGCATGCACCAAGGGAGCAGCTGAGAGGCCAGCCTTGCTGGGGACATCTCCACCCCCATTGCTGTAATTTTCCTTTCCTGGCAGCAGATCTGGAAGAACCTTGGCGGTGAGATAGGGCTGTAACGGGGCGGAGGACATGGATGTTCAGGCTGCCCAGCCATGCCAGCTTCACCCTTTCCAGAGGGCCCCCACCAAGCTTCCTGCGCCTATTTTCCTGTTCTGTAAAGTGGGGGCAGGGATGACATGGCCCTTCCATGTGCCTTTAGGGGCTGAGATGAGACCCAAGGGTGTCATAGGTGTGCACACGCTATCATGCAAGGGTTAGTATCTGTAGGAACCTGGAGCTGGAGGCTGCAGGGACACAGCTGAATGCAGCCCCTGCTCCACCATGGCCCAGCTGTGGCTCTTGCTCACCTCACGCCCTGCATCATCGTGGGAAGCCCATGGCCCCTACCTGCCGTGTTTGTACGTGGAAAGCGCTTGGCACGTCGTACACGCTCATAGCCTGCGAGTTTCATTGCCAGGGCGCTGCCAAGTCTCAGGAGAGCTGTTGACTGGGCCCCTTGTGGCTTCCTGACTGCTCCTGGGCCGGAAGCTGCCCTGGGATGTTGAGCAACCCCACATCCCCCCGGGCTGGGGAGGGGGCTGCTAGCAGGGGCAGAGGGGTCACAGCTGCTCATAGGTCATGTTGACTCCAGCAGCAGGGACTGAGCCCCGGCCCTACAGCCTGCCAAGTCTGATTGATGCCACCTCCTTGGTATTTCACTAATGTGTCCCCACCCACCCCTGTACACATTGCTGCCTTACTTCGGCCCAGGTGATTGTGGCCTCACAGCCATTCGAAACTCTCCTCTGTTCAGCCTTCAGAGTCCACCAAAAAGGGAAGCGGGTCTTGTTGCCCTGAGCCCACTTCCCTGAGGGTATCTGGCCCGCCAAACCCTGGCAGCCACTTGCCGTCTCCCAGGGCTGGACCTGATGGGGCCATGTATTAGTCAAGATGGGTAACTTATGTTCTGTGATTGTGAAGCCCTAGCCCAGTGGCCCCTGCTTTCCCTGTCCTGCTGTCTGTCTGTTGGGGTGCTGCTGTGCTGCACACGGTCCCCGGCCCCCCGGCGAGGGTCAGAGGCACCTTGTCTTACATGCTGTGCTCTGTAAGTGACTGAATCACTTTGTCCCTAACCCACTAATCAGAGTGAGTGCTGTGGCTGCCTAAACTGCGAGGGGGGTGTGTCAGGATGGAAGCCAGGGAAGACCAGTGGCCGTCACCATCTGCCGCACACAGGTGCTTATGGAGAGGGGGCGGGGGCTGGAGCAGAGCCTCTGACTTGCCTCCTGCTTTCCTATGCCCAGCCCAGGCTCAGGGCAGCTCCTTACTTTCCACTCATTGGCCAAAAGCCTAATGAGATCATTCTCCTTGCCATTTTTTTTTTCCCCAAGACAACCCATTTTCTTGTGACCCAGTACTGAGAAAAAGCTACACTGCTCCTTAGCCCATGGTGGCCTTGAGCTAATAGACACCGATTCTAATTGTGTCCCTTGTGAAATTGGTGGCTAGGACCCAGATCTGAGGTCTACCCCACTTTCTGTGCCTGGAGGACCAGACAGCATGCACTCAGTAGCATAAGCTCCCTACAATCCAGGTGATCAGTTTTCGCCAGCATTTTCCCTGTTTCTATACCCTTGACTATGGCTTTTCTATTTCTTTTTGTTTTGTGTTCTCTTGAGCTCTATAAATGAGGATCAATGAGCTTTAGTTAGTTGGTCCATCACTGTGCTGTGCACTTTCGTATAGCTCTAGCAAATGCAGTAAAGGTTTGGCAGAGCTCCAAGAAGAAAACTTAACATTTCTGAGCTTTGCATAATAGAAGGGGCCCCTGCAAGACCTTGGGATCACCTGGTGCATTGTAAAAGGCATAGCCCAGGGGTCAGGCCCCAGATATGACATTGATCAAGATATGTCAACTTGATTAGATTAAGAGACACCCAGCAGCTTGGTAAAGCATGCTTTGCAGTGTGGCTGGGTAATCTTGGGGGTGTGGCCTTGGGCACTGTGTCTGGTCCTTGGCCCCTGCCCTCTCTGGCACTGTTCCCTGCTCTGCCTTCCAGCCTGTGTAAACATCGCAGCCCCACTCCACCACACCCTTCTGCCATGATATTTCTGTCTTGGAGCTAGCGCATCAGGAACTGAAACTCTGAAATGACAAGCCGAATAAATCATTTCCTCCTGAAAGTTGTGGGCAGGTATTCTGTCCCAGCAATGGAAAAGCTGTGCACCTGATCAGTGACCTAATCCTGTGCCTAGGACTGGGCACAGAGCAGAGCTCCAGGGCCAGCACCTGGATGGGGCAGGCTCCTTCTGTCCTGCCGGGTGCCCTGGGGCTGGGCAGCTGCTGTGCTGGGCACTCCACAGCAGAACTCCCGCACTCTCTGAGGAACCTTCCTGTGCAGAGCATGAGCCCAGACATCAAACTGAATCTGGGCACATAGTGCTGAGGGTTAAAGTGGGGTAGGAGAGGCAGCTAGAGGGAGGCAGCTAGAGAGCTAGAGAGTAAGATCCCTGAAACCTGAAGATCAAAGATGACTCTGGAGGAGGTAGCTTGGCTTAGGAGAAGTGGCTGTGCATGTGGAAAGTGGAGCATGGGAGAAATAACACAGCAATAGGGAGGGCCAGGGACTGGAAATGCAAGGCAGGTGACAAGGAAATTAGACAGTACTGTTTAGGGGATAAGCGGAAGTAGTTACTGAGACCCAACCCAAAAGCCCAGAAGACCAGGCTCAGGATATGACCTTATCCTGAGGGTGACATATATGGGAGCATCGGGGTGATATGAGGTGGGGGCAGGCGTGACCAGGATCAACCAGCCAAGGCCTGGGGCCTGAAAGTACCCTGGCGAGATAAGGCCCCAGATCCTGTGTGGCCCTGGCTAAGGCCTGAACTGCTCTCAAGCTGGTTGCAAGGTGGCCCTGCGCGCCGCTCCAGCTGACCTGCCCTCACTCCTCTCAGCCAGCAGACAGGCTTGTATGTGTGTCTCATATACAGAAGTCCCTGATTAGTGAACATTCAAGTTGCGAACTTTCACAAATGGAAGGTCACAAATAGACCTTATACTTGGTGGTTTTGTTTTGTTTTGTTTTTTATGTTTTACATTGTATATTCGTGTCAGAGGTATCTAAGACTTACTTGGTCAGCCTTGTGAACGTATCCAGTTGACAAATGTTTTCCCAGAATGGAATTTGTTCGTAAGTCAAGTACTTTATGTTTTCTTTTGTTTGTTTGTTTGTTTGTTTTGTTTATGTATTTAGGACAGGGTCTACAGGGTCTCACTACACACATCAGACTCCTAGTGATCCTCCTGTTTTCAGCCTCCCAAGCACTGGGATTGCAGGCTCATACCACCACGCCCAGTCTCGGTCACTGTCTCAGTATGCCCCAGGGGCAGGGCTGGGATGGCATGCTGGGGATCAAACCCCAGTCCCTGTACCTGCCTAAGCAAGCACTTTAGACCACTGAGCTATCTGGCCGGCTCTTATATGTTTTCATTTTAAAATCTCCCTGCTGAGGTTAATAAACTAAGAGTGGCCCCTCACACATTCTGTCTGCCGCAGTCTCAGGGCCTTTGCCCAAACACTTCTGTCTGCCAGGACATCTGCGCCAGTTCTCCCTTGTCCTGTCTATGTGGCCTGCTCATCCTTCACCTCAAGCTCATGCGTCACCTCCAGTAGCTGTCCTCCCTGCTGGCATGTGCAAGTCCCCGGCGTGACGCCTCACACAAGGACTCTTCCCTCCCGTAAGGCAGGGCTCAGGCTCATGCTCACCAAGCCCCAGTGCCGGAAACGGAGTCTGGGCTCCGTCATGCTCAGTAAATAGTCAACAAGTACCAGCCGGATGAGGAACAGAGGAAACTCTAGATTCCTGCATGATAGCACGGGTTCAGCTCCCTAATCCAGAAGTGCAAAAGCCTGAAATGCTCTGAAATCTGAAAGTGGAATTGGAGCCCAGGCCTTCCAGCTCCAGAGAAGAGCTACCCACTTAGTTGGGCGAGGGACTGGGACAGAGTTGCTGGCCAGTTCTTTGTAGTTTCTCTGCCTTTTTGTGTTTACCTTTGAAGAGATGAAAAGCCCTAGTACATCAGCACGCAAGTTGGTGGAAATGATGCTCTGTGCCCCTTACCTCACTGGATGCATAGAGCTAGCCATGACTGTGAGCCACGCACACAGCTGGGCACTGCCCCCACCTGTGCCCACTTACAGATTCTCAAGTGAGGTCTTCCTGTGTCCCACAGCCAGGGCATTGAGCCTCAAGCCTTTTGTCCTATTTGTCTCCAACAGATGTCATGGCATCCCCAGTACCGGAGCTCCAAGTTCCGCCATGTCTTTGGCAAACCGGCCAGCAAGGAGAACTGCTATGACTCTGTGCCCATCACCCGCAGCGTCCACGACAATCACTTCTGTGCAGTGAACCCCCACTTCATCGCAGTGGTCACTGAGTGTGCAGGTGGGGGGGCCTTCCTCGTCATCCCCCTGAACCAGGTAAGACCACTTTGCCCTCCCCAGGCCATGACAGGCCTCCAGAGGCCGTCAGGACAGAGGGAAAGCAGACAGAACCTTGGTTTTTAGGCTTAGGTGTGATCCATGTCCTAGTCCTGTCTTGCCCTAGCTGTGTGACCTCAAGTAAGTCATGTCACCTCTCTGAGCCTTGGTGTCCTTCTTAGGAAAGTATCTGTATCTGGGGTTTCAGCCTCCAATAGCTGGGCTGGATATAATAGGGCTTCTGCTCTTCTCTGTAGGATGATTCTGCAAGTTAATTCACCTCTGCATAAAATATAGTTTTTAATATCTTCCTGAACTCATATGGAAATCTCAAAGCCACCTGTCCCTGCCAAAGAAAAGGGAAATAAACACTAGGCCTTGAAAGATGAGCTGTCAGAGGGCAGACTTGTCCTAGGCAGGCAGACCGTAGACCGTCGCCGAGAGTCAGTCTTATGACTCCTAGGAGTGACTGCTTCATGGAGATCATCCTCATGGCAGGGTACCAGCTCTGAGTCTCTGCCCACGGCTGGGCACCTGGAAAGACTTGGGGGCTTCTTAGCAGGGAGAGCCTCTAGCTCCCGCAAAGAGCTGTGAAGTCTCTCCAGAGAAGAGCGGCGCACAGACCAAGATCAGGATACTCCAGACGCACAGACAGCCACCACGTGACCACCACCTAGGAGTCAGCTGCAACGGCACGTGCCTGACCTGCACCCTCAGAGGACATCTGCAGTCATGGCCATAAATATACGCCAGAGTGGTTGAGAACGGGCTGGCTGGCTCGCTCTTTCTTTCTTTTCTTTTCTTTCTTTCTTTCTTTTCTTCTTTCTTTCTTTCTTTCTTTCTTTCTTTCTTTCTTTCTTTCTTTCTTTCTTTTTCTTCAGTCCAGGGTATTAAACCTAGAAACTTTGTACTGAGTTATATCCCCAGCCTTTTTTGCCCAAATGGAGCTCAAACTTGAGGCCTTCCTGCCTCAGCTTCCCAAAGTGCTGAGATTACAGGAGTGTGCTAGCATGCCTAGCTTATGCATAGACCAGACTTTCATTTTGCAGTTCAGTTGAGTTAGACATCAATAATACAAAGGGCTGGTGAGATAGCTCAGCAGACTAAAAACCTGCTTAGGCAAGCGCAAGAACAGGGATTTGATCCCCAGCACCACCTGCCATGGCAGCCCATCCTCAGGCATGCTGGGCCACTGAGACCAGGCGTGATGGTCCACACCTGTAGCTCCAGCTTTGAGGAGGCTGAAAACAGGAGGATCACTACAAGTCCAAGCTGTATAGTGAGACCCTGTACCAAACACATTAAATAACTAAATAAGGGGCCGGGAAGCTGACTCAGTAGAATAAGCACTTCCCTGGGAAGTGCAAGGGTCTGAGTTCAATCCTCGGTTCTGCCAAAAATAAATAAATAAAATGACGTAAATGTTAAATTCCTTCTCACTTAGAAAATTTAAAACACATTTCTGGGGCCGGGGAGATGGCTCAGTAGGATAAGCGCTTGACTAGCAAACGCAAGGATCTGAGTTCAATCCCCAGTTCCACCAAAAAAAACCACATTTCTAAAATAGCAGGGGCCAAAGAAGCAATCAGGAAATTTAAAAGTTCTTTGGATTATGTCATAAAACTTAGGGGATGTGGGGCATGTGGTGAATCAACACTGATAACAAGTACAGCACTGATACAAAGGGAAGAGGAAAAGTGAAGTACAAAAGGGAAAAAAAGGCTGACCATTAATGGCTAAGCATTTAATGTAAGACATTTAAAAAAAAAAAACAAAAACCAGTAAACCCAAAGAAAATTTAAGGAAGGAGATAATAAAAAGCAGAAAAGTCCAGGAATGGTGAAGCACGTCTAATCCCAGCTCTGGGTGAGCTGAGGCAAAAAAGCTGACAGGTGGAGGCCAGCCTGGGCTCCAGAGCAAGTTCAAGACCTAAGCCACACAGTGACACTCTTTCTCAAAAGAAAGAAAAACAGAAAGGAAAGAAGGAAGGAAGGAAGGAAGGAAGGAAGGAAGGAAGGAAGGAAGGAAGGAAGGAAGGTGGGAAGGAAGGAAGGATAGAGAAGCCTCTGGAGAGACTGATTAAAGAATAAAAGAAAGAAGATACAAATAACATCAGGACAAAAAAAAAGCAATGTAACCACGGAACTTTAAAATATAATATGATACAGCGGCCAAAAGCTCAGTGGATTAAAGTGCCTGCAAGCAGGCTCAGGGGCCGGAGGTTCAATCCCAGGGCCTGGCGTGCTGGCCCCACCCCCCAAGGCACACTGAGATGGTGATTGAGACTGGGTGTAGTGGCTTGCACCTATAATCCCAGCTCTTGGGAGGCTGTAAACAGGCGGATCGCTACAAGTCCAATCTAGTAGTGAGAACTTGAACACCCTATAAGCCCTTCCTTAAAATACAAAAATAAATAAATAAAATGTAATATGATAGCTGGGAATATAACTCACTGGTCGAGGACTTGCCTAGCATGTACATAGCCCTGGGTTCAGTCTCTAGCAACACAAGAAAATAATGTAGTAAGATATTTTAATGAGCAGCTTTATGCCAATAAATTTGAAAACATTGACAGTGTGAGATATGGATTCAAGTAGAGACTCTTTTCTCATCACCAGGAATCAAAAAAGAAAGGAAAAGTCTTATAATTTTTTTTAAATTAAGCAATAAAATTTTCTCTACACACCATAATGTCAAAAAATGTAAATGTCTTCTAATAGCAAGTAATAGCGAAGATAAGGAACAGTGTAAAATACATATGAGACAATTCTGGTTCCAGGTGAAATAGAAAATACATGTGGCCCGTTACCCGGGAATACCAAGCCGAATGTATGTTTGGTGCCCTAGGACAGAAGGATGGAATGGTGCATGGTAGCTCATGTTATAGCAAAATTAGGAAAATCCATGTTTTTAAATGATCTGTTGGTAATTTATTTTCCAGCGTTTACATTTGATGTTCTTTTTTGTTTGTTGTGTTTCACATATGCATATACATAAGGAAGATTCTAGGCCTAGATGAATTTATAGGCAAGTCTTACTAAACTTTCAAGGGAGAAATTATCTAATCTTTCACACGCTCCTCCAGAAATGACAAAAGAGGGAGGACTCCCTTCCTCATTCTCTGACACCTGTGTAGCCACGATACCAAAACCAGACAAAGAAGACGAAAGAAAAAAAAAAAAAAAAAAAAACGCAGACAGACTGCACTCATGAAAATGCAGAATTAGTAGCAAATAAAATCTAATCATGAATAAGGAAAGATATTTTGGGATCAAGTTATATTTATTCCAGAAGCTAAAGGTGGCTTAATATTAGTCCACAATGGTAAGCCATCTTATTGACAAATGACAGGAGAAAAATCATGCAGTCACCGCCATTGATGCAGAGAAGGCATTTGATAAAGCACAGTGACCATGCATGAGAAAAATCCCAGCAGAAGTCTCACTAGGTGTGTTCACTTTTTATCACCAGGACAAACACCTGAGATGATTAACTTTAAAGACGAAAGATTTATTTTGGCTCACAGTTTTGGAGGTTTCAATCCTTAATTGATTGGCCCTGTGGCTTTGGGGCATGGTGTCACCAGGAAGCACAAGAGACAAGGAAAGGGTCCAACAACCCGGAGGCAGGTGTCTGGTGCCCCATAACCTAAAGACCTCCCGCTAGGCCTCACTCCTTGAAGACTCTACCACCTACCTCCCAGGGACCTCCTGCTGGGAACAGTCAAGGCCAAAACTATGGCATCAGGGATAGAAGGGAAATCTTATAACCTATTGAAAACAGCATTTTACAAACTTTTTATTTTGAAATAATTTCAATCCTATAGTAAATTTGCAGCCAGACACAGAAGTACACACCTGTAATCCCAAGAGGCTGAAGCAGGCAAATCATTGCAAGTTCCAGGCCAGCTTAGACTATAAAGTGAGCTCAAGGTCAACCTTAACTACATAGCGAGACCCTGTCTCAAAAAGACTGAAAAAGAAAAAAAGAAAGGAAGGAAGGAAGAAAAAGAAAGAAAGAAAAATTGCAAATATAATTGAAGGAACTCCTGGTTATTCTTTACCTGGTTAACTAGTTATTAATGTTTTTCCATATTTGCACTATGTATGTGTTTGAAAGTGTAGAGATGCTGTAGCTACAAGCCTTCACCCCAAATGTTGTATTTCAGTCTATGTCCTGAGCGCGAGAACATTTTCTTGTATTCCCACAACAGAACCACATTTGGAAATCTAACACTATAGAATGCTAGCTGTACAATCCAAATTTATATTATGCCTATTACCTCAATAATGTTCCTTATAGCAAATTTTGCTTTCCTGATCTAGAATCCAATTCACAATCACATATTACATTTTAGGTATCAAATCTCCTAGCCTTCTTTATTCCATGTTGTTAGCAATTTTAAAAAGGCCAATGGTTTTGCAGAATGTTTCTAAATTTGGATTTATCAGGTTATGTGTTCATTAGACTCGTTTGTGTTATTTTTGGCAAAGACTGTTACACATCTGATGTTGTGTCCTTCTCGGTTCATCACTTCACGGGACCTATGATGTCATTTGTCCTGTTATTAGTACTGTTGGCTTTGGTCTCTTTGGTAAATAGTACAAACATCATTTATAAAGGAGGAATGTTAGACACATCCTTTTGAAATCAGGAATAAGATAAAAAGGTTATGACCTGCACAGTAAGAATAGAAAAATAAGTAGATGATATAAGGATAAAAAAGGAAGAAATGAAACTGCCCTTATCTACATAGCTGATTGTGCCCAAAGGAATGTGTATCTAAATTATTCTTTAAAAAGGGTATTTGTAAGGCATCTGAGTGCAAAACTCAAAATACACAAGTGATTTACTTTTGTACATACGAGGAACATTCAGAAAAGATGTAATTAAGTATTTCCAGGAAGATAATAGAAAATCAGATGCTTATGAATAAACATTAAGGACTTGGAGAAAATTGTAGAGCGTTATTGAAAGACTGATATTAAAGATGGCCTAAGGGAATGGCAGGGTGTGCTATGTTCATCATGGACACTTTTCTTCCTTACCAAATTTTATATTTCTGTAGCACCCTTTCCCCTACAGGAGATTGAAACCAGGGCCTTCACAGCTAAATCTCCACCCCCTTTTTTATTTTTTGATTGATTGATTGATTGAGACAAGGCCTTACTACCTTGCCCAGGCTGGGTTTGAACTTTCGATTCTTCTGCCTCCCTTTCTGAGAGTGCTGGGATCGCACCACCATGCCCAGGTTAGCTCCGTCCTTTCTTCAGACACCTTATTCCTTCCTTAGGACACCACACCTTGACTCCTTGAAATTAGTCTGCGCCCTGCTCCGTACCCCCAGTGTATGTAGAGTAGGGAGAAGAGGAGTCACTTTACCATTATGGGTGCATAATTGGTGTTCATAAATTTTCATTGACTGAACAAATTACCTAATGATTCCTCATCCACATATCCAAGGGGGCATAAATGGCAAAGGGAATGGCAGTAGCAAAGGCTGGGGAGCTGGGCGGCAGGGGGCAGGTTATACCTGGAATGTTCAAGGAACAATGCAGAGAGCAGTCTGACCAAAACAAATAATCAATCTGAGAAGGACAAGAAGGGAAATACACTGGAGAAGTAGGCTGGGGCCGGTGAGAAGAGCCTTGAGTTCAAGGCAGAGGCTAGTGAACTCATCGGAAGAAATGATATTTTTCAAACTGAGGAGACAAAGACAAAATGAGATCTGGAGAAAGCCTCAAAGATCAGAGCTGGAGTGACCTTTAGAGATGTTTTGGGGAGCCACCTGTTTATCCAAGATCTGAGTGCTTATAAAAGGTTCTGTCCACCATACAAATTGCATTCTTAATTAAAGGATTAATTGGTTGGCTTTGCTGATCTTTATCAAAACTCCAGCTCTTTTAGAACTGTCAATACTCATTACTGATACCAAGAAAGTAAACTGGTTTGATGTGATAAAATATGACAAGGGTGGGGAAGGGCTTAGACAGATGCACTGGTGAGACGTTTCTCAGGTCTCAGCCTTTCAGCAGAGAGCCACCTGAGGGACTGGAGGGAGAGCATTCAGGCCGAGTGAATAGCATGTGCCAGAGCCCCTCGGTGGGAATGGGCTTGGTAGGAATGTGCAGCATTACTTGGGTAAGAGTGGTGACACATGATGGGGAGCAGAGCCCAGGTCATGAAGGTATTTAGACCAAAGTGAGCCTGGGCTCCTCTGAGTCAAGCAGGAAACCACTGCTGGGTTGGAATTCAGCTGTCCTACACAACTTGATCCTAGGTAAGACATCAGATGGCTTTGGGCTTTGTAAAATTTCATAGCTAGCTCAAGGGCATAGGCTGCTATCCCAGGCTCCTAAGAATCTGGCCACCACTAGCACTGGGGCCGCCATCCAGAGCTTCTCCCAGGACAGTGTCACCATGCTGGTTCTCATTCTTTGGGTCTGTGGTGCAGCCAGAGAGCAGTGTTTCCAGTAGGCTTTCTGGTTATATTACAGGAGGCCCAGCTAAATTCCACTTCAGATAAACAAGTAATTTTTTTCAACTTTTTTTATAATTAAACTTTTTATTTTGATAGTTGTAGATTAAATGCAGCTGTAAGGAATAATACAGCAAGGTCCTGTGTGACCTTTGTCCACACCCCCTCAATAGTCACATCTCATAGACGGCAGTGCAGGCTCTCAACCATGGTATTGGCGGCACAGTTAAGACCCAGCATTAAAAAAAAAAAAATTAAAAAATTAAAAAAAAAAAGACCCAGCATTTCAAAATAAATAAAAAATGAAAAAAGATCCAGTATTTCCATCAGAG
Source organism: Octodon degus (assembly GCF_000260255.1). Taxonomy (NCBI): domain Eukaryota; kingdom Metazoa; phylum Chordata; class Mammalia; order Rodentia; family Octodontidae; genus Octodon; species Octodon degus. Next base: position 1,018,193 of record NW_004524797.1, on the reverse strand, counting down.
ACCTCTCCATTGTCCTTTGACACCACAGCCACTCCCTCCTTAACCCCTGACAACCACTAATCTGGTCTTCAGTTTTATATTTTTGACATTGTAAGAATGCAAAAGGGGCTGGGGAAATCCAGTGGTAGAATGCTTGCCTAGCAAGCTGGAAACCCTGAGTTTGGTCCTTGGCACCAAAACCAAAAAATAAACCTCCCCTAAAGAATGCAAAATATCTGGGCATGTATTCTTATAATCCTGACCTGTAATGCCAGGTTTCTTGGAAGGCTGAGGCAGGAGATTCATAATTCCAGGCCAACCTGGGCTACACAGGGAAACCCTGTCTCAAACAAACAAACACGTACATACATATATACATACAGTTGCATAAAGGGAACCTTACAGTTGTAACCTTTTGGGTGGGCTTTTTTCACGCAGCAAAATACTCTGGGGATTCATCCAGGTTGGTGCCTTTTTAAGTTGTGTGTTCTTTTCTATTGCTAAGTAGCATTCCACACAATGGGTGAAGTACAGTTTATTTAACCACTCGGCCATAAAAAGTCATGTGGTTGTTTCCAGTTTAGGGCTATTGTATGTTTAGTTGCTATAAACGTTAGTGTGCAGGTTTTCGTGAGAAAATCAGACTGTCTTCATTTCTCTGGAGTAAATGCCTGGGAGGACAGTTGCTGGGTCATAAAGAGTTGCATGTTTAATTTTTCTAAGAAGTTGTGAACTTTTTACAAGTAACTTTCAGTGCTATAAAATTAGGGTAAAAAATTCATGGTTTTTGTATCTGATAAGACTTTGTTGGAGCCCTCTGTGTTTTTATTTGCTAAATCTGGCAGGACTGCTGCTTTGTGGTGCAGCCGAAGCTGCTGACTTGCAAACTCCACTTTGAGGAGAAGGTCATACTCTAGTTCACTTTTGTAATTTGAAGAAGTCTCAAACACAAAACAGTGTGAGCTGGACGGGGTGGTCCACACTACAAGCCCAGCACTCAGGAGGCTGAGGCAGGATTGCTGTAAGTTAGGCCAGCCTGGGCTGCCTAGTGAGTTCAAGACTGAACTACATGGTAAGACCCTGCCTCAACAATATTTTTTCATGTATTTACATATACTCATTATGTAAATATATATTTCACAAATTTTCATATGTTTGCATGTATACATATATGACTCTTCTATATCCAAATTACGTAATTATCAAGAGCTTATTTTCTTCCTTTATCTACCTGGTTTTTTGGGTTTTGTTTTGTTTCTTCAGTGCTGGGGATTGAACCCAGGACCCTTGCACTGAGCTTGAACATCCCCAGCCCTTCTTCATCTTTTACTTTGAAGCAGGCTGCTGTTAAATTGCCCAGGCTGAGCTCAGGCTTGAGGTCCTTCGCTCAGCCTCCCAAAGCAGGGGCTTGTAGGTCGGGGCCACGCTGCGTCCCACCTTTTTATCCTTTTCATTTCCCCCTGAAATATTTTAAAACAAATCCTGGACATTTCGTCATCTGCCCCCACATTCTTCAGTGTGCAGTTCTAAAAAGCAGGGACATTTTCTAACATAATCATAATGCCAGGGTCACAACATTAATGACAACTCCCTGTGCTATCTGATTCCGTTTGTGGAAATGTCCCAGTTGTCTCATAAGTGTGGTTTGTTTGCCTAGAAGGCTACAAGAGACCTTGGGTTAGGTTGACATGCTTCTTTCTTTCTTCCTTTCTTTCTTTCTTTCTTTCTTTCTTTCTTTCTTTCTTTCTTTCAGAATACAAAAGAAAAGTAAAAAAAAATTAGAAATTATACAGAATATCACTAAATAAAATGATAGGAATTCAACAATGATCATTATTGTGGTCTTCAAAGTATTTGTTCAGATTACCAGGTATAAGTATGCACAATTGGTCAAAAAAATATAAAGAATTAAAAAGGAGAAAAACATTTAAGCATTCACTGCTCCTTTCAATACAACAGCAGAAATCAGCAATAGAATTGTCCACGCTGCTCTGTGTATATATGTATATCTTTCTTTTTCCTTCTTCTTTCTTTCCTCCTTTCCTTCATCCCAGTTCTTCCTTCTCTGTGAACAGTTTGTTTCCCTTTCACAGTAGGGAAATATTGTACTGTTCAGATTTTATTTACTCTTTCAGTTTCTTACACTAAGGAGACAATATGATGTTTACACATGTGGATCTGATTTGTTTGACTTACTGGGTATGGTCTCTAGGTGCATCCACTTACCTATAAAACCTTTGAGTTTGTCTTTTTTTGCAGCTAAGTAATACTCCCTTGTATAAAAATACCACGTCTTTTTTTATCCAATTCCTCAGTTGATAGACATTTGTGTTGTTTCCAAGATTTAGCTATGACAAGTTGTGCTACTGTAAACATGGGTGCACATTTATCACTGTGGTAGGAGGTTTTCAATTCTTCTGGAAAAATACCCAAGAGGGGAGTAGCTGGAATGAATGGGACCTCCAATGATAGTTTTCTCGTTTCTTGAGTAACTATATCCAGTGTTTCTGAGCAGGTCTACAAAACTGAGAGAGGAAACACACACTAGCCTGTCCCATCATCGGGTATACTCATCCAGATAGGCCCAGCAGGGTTCAGGGCACATGCTGGTGCCTTGCCAACACCTGTCTGTCTTGCGGGAGTGTCACTCTATTCCCCAGAGAAGGGTGCTAAGCCTTAGTGTCATGACTTCCCCAGCATCTTGAGCACTGAGGCCTGACCCACAGGGTCATTTAGTCCTGCATGTGGCTAGGAACCTCACTCGCAGTGAGCCCACCTTCTGCTCCTGAGGCTTGGTGTATCAATTGGCTTTGGCTCCTCCTTGGTTTAGCAGGCCCAAGAACTGGCGGTAAGCAGTATGCCAAAGAAAGACGACACAGGCTGGCCATCATAGCGAGTAAGGGAGCACTGCACTAGAAGGTGCCTGGCTATGCCATAGAATCCCAGAAATTATTACGAGAGGCCTGGCTGGCCCAGGCAATGTCCCATGCCCCAAAGAGGCTGGCTCCACCGTCAGTGTCCCAGCCTTTCTTCCACTGGCACTAGGGTGAGCCTGTGGAGGAAGAAGGCTAGAGGGTGAGTTTCACAACCTGGATGACCTGGAGCCTTGGAAACCAAGGTCTATGCTAGTCCTGCCCCTGGAGCCCAGCCCTGACGCAGCAATCCAGCAGGGCTGAGGAGCGTGGACTTTGCTGTGAGGTGTGGAGGGTGGGGAGGAGGAAAGGGGAGGGAGCCAGAGCCCCTGTGAGCCGGCCCAGGGACATTGCTGGGAGTAGGCCAGGCCCAGGGGGCCATGTGCCAGGGAGAGGCCGGGTGGACACAGTGGCTAGGAGGCCGGGGAGAGGCACTTCCTGCTCGGCTTGCAGAGGCCAGTCTGACCCTTCTCAAGCATGTCTGACCACATCATTCCTGTGCTCCAACACCTCCCTGGGCTCCCCGTTGCCTGTGTTCTCTTCAGAGCCCTCCAAAGCTTGTCCCAACCTGTCCTTGGTTGGTTGGTTGGTTGATTGGTTAGTTGGTCGGTCGTACTGGTGATTAAACACAAGGCATTCACACTAAGGTATATTCCCAGCTATATTTTTACTTTTTATTTTGAGACAGGGTCTCGCCAAGTCACTAAATTGCATAGGCTAGACTCAAACTTCTTTTTTTTTTTTTTTTTTTTTTTTTTTGCGGAACTGCGAATTGAACTCAAGGCCCTTGCTCTTGCCAGGGAAGCGCTTATGCTACTGAGCTATCTCCCCAGCCCACTAGATTCAAACTTCTGATTCTCCTACTCACTCTCCCAGAGTGCTGGGATTGCAGGCATGTGCCATTCCCCTGACCTCCACTCTGCACATTTTGAGACCCAAAGGCTTCCAAAGTGCAAACCTGTTCTCCCCATCGAGGTTCCCAACATTCTAGAAATGTAGAGTAAGAGCCTGTCTCATTTGGGGAAGTCTCTTCAGTTCCATCTGTTCAGCCTGGAAAAGAACATAGCCCAGGGATGACTCCCTGTGCCTTGAAGGAGCTGGTCCAGGACAAAGAGGCACCTATATCCAGGGGGCCTGAGGGACCGAGCTAAGAAGCAGGGAGTGGGAGGAGTGGAAGGCCACACAGCTGGACATAAGAAGTGCTCTTTCAGAATAAGTGCCTGACCTGGCACATGCGTGACTCCTTAAATCATGAGCCCTAAAGAAAACCATGAAAAAACTTTTCCTTATAGCACAGGAAAGTGGCTGATCAAACTCTTGGTTTCATCAGTTGTTGAAACATGGTCAAGGGTGACATTTTATTCCTGTGGGCACCTCAAAGCAAAGACCCACCTATTCTGTAGGGTGAGGTGGGGGGTCCCTTCACAGTGCACTTTAGCTGGTGCCCTGGCCCTGGAACTTACCAACCAACTTTAAACACCGCATGATTGTGGTCAGCTCCAATGACCGCACACCAGGTCTTCACTGTGTCCCTGGTGTGGTCTCTGTACTTTTACACTTTTGGGTTGGGGAGTAGAAAATGACATAGCAGGGTCTCAGCTGCAGAAGGCCCAGTAAGTCAGCCTTCCAGGCTTCCCCCTGTCCACCTTGGGTGACCTCCCTGCCCCTCCTCCACCTGTCACCACCCTGTGCTATTAGACCATGACTAGGACAGCGTGATAGGAACAGCCACGCCCCATGAGTGCCAAGGGTTGCAGTGTTCTCAAAGTCTCTCCCAACCTCCACCTGAGGGCTGCCCTTTGGGGTCTTGCCTTTCAGTCCACTCCGCCTGTCCCAGCATAGACTCTTGGAGATACTGGCTCTTGCACCCAAGCCAGTTCCCTGGAGTCTGCCAAGGGGCAGGGGTATCTTCCCTGATGTAGAAATTCTGTTCCCATTGACCAGAGCTGCCTGGGGCTGAGTGCTGGCCTAATGGGCAGAAAGGTAGAAATGTCCCCTGATTACAAACATCTAGAAAAAATAAATAAATATATATATATATATATATATATATATATATAGAGAGAGAGAGAGAGAGAGAGAGAGGTGCTTTTAGAAGCTCATTCTTTTAGCAACAGATATCAGCTGGTGCTGGTTCTCTGGGAAGGCCCAGCTGTCCTTTGTCCAGCTGACAAGCAGGGGAGGAGTTGCTGCAGAGCCTCTGTCCTGGGGGCCTAGGAGGAGCTCAGCTTGGGAGGAACTGCCCCTCTTGGCCAGCAGCCCTGAGCACCTTCCCTGAGTCTGTGGCTCCAGTGAGCAAGAGACGGAAGTGTGCTTCCTGTCAGCCCAAGGCCAGCCTGCCAATTAGCGCTTCCTGAGAAACCTGCAGGGCAGAAATTCGGGCATGGCCCTGGGCCAGAGAATAAAGAGATAAAGGCCCTGAAAGCAACCTGACCCAAAGCAGAAGGTCCAGTGTACACCTCATGATCCAGGAAATGATCCACAGAGAAGGGAAGGCTGTGTGCAGGAAGGAGCCAGGGCACTGACTCAGAAACATTCCCCCCAGAGCAGTTAGGTACCCCACAGGGTCATGGAAGTGGGGAGCTGAAGCTAGGCTCTGCTACTCACAGCCCACTGACAAAAGCCTCTTCCAGCCTAGTCTTCCCCTAGCACAAGGGTGCTGTGATCCATTAGTGATGCCTGCCACAGGTATGGGGTGAGTGAGCTCTGCTGGGTGTTCATTATTCCTGGTCTCTGAGAACTCCTCAAGGATACATTTGGTTTGGGGAGGGAGGTTGGTTTTTTCAGAAAATATAGGGGCCAGGGAGATGGCTCATTAGAATAAGCACTTCCCTGGCAAGCACAAGGGCCCGAGTTCAATCCCCAGTTCCTCAAAAAAAAAGAAAATATGTAGTGTATGGGGGGGTTGTTTTGTTTTTGAGACAGTGTCCTGCTTTGTAGCTCTGGTGAGATTTGAGTTTATAATCCCTCTGCCTCAGCCTCCCAAATATTGAGATTATAGGTATGCTCCTCCTCACCTAGCTTCTATAGTTTTGTTTTAAAATACATTTTCGATGAAGGTAAAATCTAATCTACTTTTTATTTCTATTATTACATTTTTATAGTAAATAATGATTACATTCATTGTGGGGAGTGGGTACCTGTACATAACACACCTTTTTTTTTTTGATCCCCTCACTCTCTACTCAGTCTCTTCTTGGTCTTCTTCCTTTTGGCAGGGGAGCTATCTCCCTGTTTCATATCTAGTTTTTAGTTTACTCTTTAGTTATGCTTTGTGTTTCTCATATAAAACCCTATGATATCTAAGCTTGCATGTCTGATTTATTTCACTTAGCGTTGTGGTCTCAAAGGGCACCTGTTTCTCCATAAGAGACTCAAATTTATCCTTATTTATGGAAAAGTGGTGCTTCGTTGCGTGTAAGTGCCGCATTGCCTTTAACCACTCACCTGCTCACAGACACATAGGCTGTTTGCAAGATTTGAATTGTGCTATTACAAGTTGTGCTGCTAAAAACATGGCTATGCGTGTGTCACTGTGAGCCGTCTTTCATTCCTTAGGGAAGGTGCCTAGAAGGGAAATAGGTGGCTCAAATGGAATTTCTCGTTTTAGTTTTTTTTAAGGAATCTCTACTGATTTCCATAAAAGGAGTCCTTTTCCCCACAGCCTCACCAGCAGCTGTTAATACTTGATTTCTTGATGGTAGCCCTTCTTTGTAGAATAAGATAGAATCTCAGTGTTATGTTCATTTGTATTTCTGTAATGGCCAATGATGTGTGTTGAGCATTCTTAATTTGTTTCCTAGCCATTTGCATTTCTTCTGGGAAGTGTCTATTCATTTCATTTGCCCATTTTTTGACGGGGTTTTTTATTTGAGGGAGAGATCTAATTTCTTTTTCAGCTTCAACTGGTTTTTGTTGTACAGTACAGAAAAGAACATCAAAAAATAAAATACCATATGAACTACACTGAAAACACCAATAGCACCCTGTTAAAAAAAAAAAAAAAGTCTTTGCTTCAGTTGTCACACCTGAGGATTGTGCTCATGTGACAGCTGCACATCCCTGCATCACCTGTCCTGGCCATTTTGTAGGTCATCCTTGACATCTCAGTGATCTTGCTGTTTTGTGAGGAAGTTCTTATTATATTATATAGTGTGTAGTTAACAAGGACATAAAATATCATAAAATAATTTAGTTCTTAATATGTATTTTACATTTAGAATAGACATCTACATTTTCACATCAACTATGTACTTCCTTACAAAACCTAATAGATAATATCAGAAATAAATTCCTATCTGAACTACAGTGAAAATTCCAATAGAACTCTTAACACAAAAATTAGCTTTGCTTCAACTGTCACACCCAAGGCGGTCTTCGCACATGACAGCAGCATGTTCCGTGCTTATATCTCACTCTGACACACGTGTGCTTAGCTTTCCGCTCCTCTCTTCTCTTCTTATTTTGTCAAGAGCTTCCTCCTTGCCTTAGTTATTTTTCTGTCATTACTGAAGCAAAACACCTGATACCCAGGGCTAAAGGAGGAAAGGTTTATTTAGCTCAGGGTTTGTAGAGGTTTTAGTCCATAATCGCTAACTCTAAGGCAGGGTGGCACATGGCAAAGGGGCAACCATTCATGGCAATGGAATTCAGCAAAAGCAACTGGAGCCAAATGGGAGAAAGCCTCTTTCTGCCCCTTTCATCTTATCCAGGCTTCTGGGATTAGACAGTTCCAATCCACTCAGTGGACTGATCCAGCAATCATGCACCCTTAATTCCAGCATTAACCATGAATCAGTCACAAACTCTAGATTCAGCTACCTCCAAAAAAAAACACCCCACCTGAAAGTTCATGAGGCTTTGGTGGTGGGCAGGGAGATCTAGACACAGCCATAACACTGCTTATATTGTCCAGTATGCACTTAGCAGGGAAATAAAATGTTAATAAAATACAATATTGAATATGTAATGAGTACTTAGAAATCAGTATTTTCACATTAGCTGTTTAGCTGCTTATAAAACCAAAAAGACAATATCAAAAATTAGAAAACTATATGAGTTACAATGTAAACACAAACAAAAGTCCATCGCAGGAATAAACTTTGCTTCAACTGTCATATCCAGGGCAGTCTTCACACTTGACACCTGCATGTTTAATACACAAGTATTGCTCACATTAATAGTATGTATGTTTTGTTTTCTTGTCCTTTCTTCTGGGGCACAGTTGACATCTTTAGGTCTTCGTGATGCCGCACCTGTATGTTCACCTGTCATCTCACCAGTGCACTCCACAATTTTTTTGTGTAGCTACTTGGACAGAAACATTTGGTGTTTCCTCAATGTAAATGATCTCTGATGAGCTCCAGTCTCAATCCTCTAAGAAATTTTTTTCTGTAATATCTTACTCTGGTTATTTTCTTTGTAAACTGTCAAGCTGTTTAGAGTCAAGTGAAACAGAAGCATTGGCCAATACTTTGTGTTTCAGGTGACATCACTGTTCCTGTATAACGCATCATAACATGTGCAGAACATCTACTTCCCGTTTGATTTTGTTGCTGAGTTTCCATCTCAAGCTTCCCTTTTGTTGAAGTTTTCCTGCTAATGTTTCCTTCATGAAGAAATGTTGACATTATCAGTACCAGTTTGCTTTTTCTTTGCCATATATGAGGCCAATGTTGTATCTTTCTGAAATCCAAAGATTGTACTATACCATTCTCTGTCTTGAAATTGGAGCATTTCATTTGGATTTTCTGCTGTGTTCCTATGTACATTCCTGCACCAGGCAAATTGTGCTCTCTTAGCAAACATCAAGTTGAATGTCATATTACAATTAGTTGGGAGATGGGAGCAGCAAATCTGTTCATAGCATCACTCGGTTCATTACTGTAGAAATAAGGACCTGATGGCTTAGTTGCAGGATAAATGTCTAAAGTATAATAAGCCTTTACATCTATGAGGGCATAAATGTTTATACTATATTTGGACCCATCAACTTTTCCTAAGTCTTTTACATTCCTGCGATCACCATGAGAAATCCATGCTAAGTATGCTGTACTTGTGAGTGCTTTCAGTTCACCTAGTGAGGCGTCATAACAAAATCATTTTGAATATGGCCATTGGTGCATGCAGAACTTTTTGCTTGCATTTCGGCGTCTATGCATTTCACAGCAACTCTTAGATTTCGTCACAATTTCCAACATTGAATGGCGTGTTAGCATTCTATCCAATACTGTTGCACCCCTGCCAAGAACTCTATTTTAGACTTAGTTCTAACAGGGCATCATTCTGTTTGGTTGGGCCGCTATTTCCCAACACTTTGACTAATCAAATATGTGCTCACATTGCTGTTTTCATCTGAATGTTGTCATCTGAATCAAGGAGGGCTGCATTCCCTGTGTCTGGATCAGTGGAGTCTTGAGCCATCTCACCATTGCAGGAACTTTGGCTCACGTGGCCAGCGTCAGAGTCATCATCATTATCACCACACACTCTTTTGCTGTGAATACATGCATTTTTACATAATGGATCATCTTCCTCATCCATTTATGAGTAATCTGATGATTCACTTGTGTGTGTGTGTGTGTGTGTGTGTGTGTGTGTGTGTGTAACCAGGGATTTGAACTTAGACCCTTGCCAGGCAAGCGCTTATTCTACTGAGCCATCTCCCTGGCCCCTTGGTGATTCACTTTTGACTACCCCCAGAACTTGCAAATCTGATTTTTTAAGTACCACTGTAGTGAATTGGGCTGCTCTTCCCAGAAAAATCAAAAGAAATTTTTTTTAAAGAATCTGTTGAAGTGCTGTGGGTCTATTGGACCTGTTGTGATGCTCAGGTAAACATATACAAAACTAGTTTTGTCATAGCCTCTTCGATCTCCAAAAACATAACTGTGGGTCCAAATCCTGTTTTGATACTTTTGCACAGGTACACTCCTTGCCCTTTTGTCATACCAAGTGTGCAAACACATAAATTGCTTCCCTTTTTTTTTTGTTTGTTTGTTTTTTTGTTTATTACAGGGTCTCACTACATAGATCGGACTCATAGTGATGTGCCTGTTTTCAGCCTCCCAAGTGCTGGGATTATATGTGCATGCGCCACCACACCCAGTCTCAATCACTGACTCAGTGTGTCCTAGGAGTGGGGCCTGCATGGCTTGTAGTGCTGGGGCTCGAACCCCAGCTGCTGCACTCCGCCTAAGCAGGGCTTTAGTCTTCTGAGCTATCTGGCAGGCCCTGATTGCTTCCTTTATACCTCGGGGGAAAGCACTGTGAGGTACAGCCAGCTACTATAATGCTAGTGTAACAATTTACAGTAGAAAAGTAAGGGACAGATCTGCTGACCTCAGATCACAACTGCTTAGGCCTCAGTTAACCCATTTTTTTTATTTTCAAAACTGTTTCCTGTACAACTGAGGTACTATTGTTCAGAAAGTTGTTGCCTATGCCTATGACTTCAAGAGTTCTACCTATCTTATCTTCCAAGAGGTTAAAAGTTTCTGTTTTAATATTTAGAGTTCTGATCTGTTTTTATTTTACTTTAATACATGGTGGACGATATGGGTCTACATTAAATCTGCTTGTGGATAGCCAATTTTCCCACCATCATTCGCTAAAGAGGCTATCCTGGGTTGGCCAGATAGCTCAGCGGATTAAAGTGCCTGCTTAGGCAGATGCAGGAACCGGGGTTCAATCCCTGGCCTGCCATACCAGCCCCTCCCCCACGGCACACTGTGACAGTGATTGAGACTGGGCATGATGGCACATGCACCTGTAATCCCAGTACTTGGGTGGCTGAAAAACAGGAGAATCACTGTAGTAAGACCCTGTAGTCCCTGTACTAAATACATTTTTTTAAAAGAGGGTATTCTTCCTCCGGTATTATGTTTTTAGCTCCTTTGTCAAAAATCAGGTGACTGTGTCTGGGGTTTTTTCTGCATTGGCTATTATGTTACATAGATCTACATGTCTGTTTTTGTGCCAGTACCATACTGACTTTATCACTGTAGCTTTGTGGTATAATTTGAAATCCAGGATTGTGGAGCCTCTTGCTTTGTTGTTGTTACTGAAGATTGTTTTTATTATTCTAGGTCTCTTTCTGGTTCCACATGAAATTTATGATTGTTTCTCCAGCTCTGTGAGGAGTGTTGTCGGTATTCTGTTTGGGATTACATTAAATCTTGGGAATCAGTTTTAGAGGTATGGCCTTTTGACAGTATTGGTTCTGCCTATTCAGGAGCAAGGGATGTCTTTCCATTTTGTCATATCCTCTTCAATCTCCTTTTCCAGGGTACTCTAGGGTGTTTGTTTGTTTGTTTGTTTGTTTTTGATTTTGATTTTAGAATATCTGAAATTTTCAATCCTTTCCTTACAGGTTACTAGATCACTTTTCATTAAGAAAACTGTAGAAAGTTAGTAACTGCCACAGGTGAACGCCAGGCAGTGGCACGTGTCAGTTTTCCAGAGTCCTGCTTTGCGGGATGTCTGAATGCCCTGCGCGGGGTCTCTGCTCACACCTGCTGGAATCATTTGTGGCAGATTTTAGCCCACAGGTCACTTTTCCTCATATTTCTTTGTAAACTCTCCAGCATTCTTACAGAATTTTTTACAGTCCTTAGAGTATTCTTCAGCTAGGTCAGCCCGGAGCGGGTGCTCAGGCTGGGGGTCATTCCAGTGCTATGAGGGACTGGATCACTTGCTCAGTCTTGGTCGCTGCCTTCCAATTCTCAGCACTGATTACCGGCAGGCAAACTTGCCCTTTTTCATCAGTGTTTGGGGGATAGATCTTTGTTTTAAATGTGGTCTTCAGTGGTTTGAATGGATACTCTGCTGGAAAGTTGATTTCAATTCTAAAGGCCCCCTTCTCATATGGAGGGGTGTAAGGAACAATAAGCCCTTGCCAAGTCATAAATTAGCTTCATCAACCTGGATGTTACAGAAGTTTTTCATTCCATTTTTGCGGATCTCTTCAAGCTCCGTCATCAGCCTCCTGCTGGCCGCCATCTTGGATCTGCTGCCGCTGCTTTCCCAAAATGACTCTAGTTTTATTATTGAGATCTTTCATTCCCCCTGGGTAGTGGTAATCCCTAGTATGTAACTTTTCTTTTTTATTTTCTTTTTTTTTTTT